>NW_015540842.1:1374079-1376799 GCF_001515605.1 Sinocyclocheilus anshuiensis | reverse complement strand
AAAAAAACTCCTGAAAGCAAACATCCACTGGGACTTCCTGCCTCATCTCTGGAACTTAACCAGCCACAGGAAACGTTCTCAGAACTTTGGCTAATGTTCTGGAAATGTTCACTCAAAGTTATCTGGTATTTAATCATGTTCTCAAAACGTTAAGGGGGTCATGAACTGAGAAATCAAAAACCCTTGATCTTTTATCATATAAGAGGTCATTGTACTATAAAAACATACTGTAAGTTTCAGAATTCAAAACTTTTCCGTTAGTCTAAAAACAGCTTATATTGAGGCAATTCTGCCAAAATGACAGCTTGTGGAACGTACAACGCCTGCTTCTACATCACTGCCTATTTAGCCCCACCCACCGATTCGTGCATGTCGTGTAAATAACGAGAGCGGCAAACGTACTGTTGGTCTGCGCAGAAACCAAATGATAAACTTTATTTGGTGAACTTAATTTTTAATGAAGTGCCAGACCGCGTCAGTAAGTCCTTTGTTCACTTCATTTTACAACCCATGCTCATTCGAAATATGTGCCTCTAAATATATTTCTGCAACACCATTATTATGTACCTTACTGCACGTTTCGTAGCAGTTTCAAAGTGAAACATCCAGTGAGTGGCGCTGAAACGCGGGTTCAATATGTGACCCTGGCATGTTTGTTTTACGCTGATATAGGCACGTATTGCTGTGTTTGTATTAAAGGGGTCATATGACCCACCCTGAGTGAGCTGTCATCAGTCCGCCATTGTTTCACAGCCGGAGCAGATGTAGACAAGAATGACCCCTAAGCGATTGAGGTGGTCTGTTGTTGGATGTAATAATGAACATAGCCGTCGTCATTTACTCCCGACATCTGAGCCGCTGAAGACGCAGTGGATTACGTTTGTTTTTGAAGAGAATGCGCCCCCGATCTACATACATGCGTCTATGTTCACGCGAATCATTGGTGATCCAGCTTCACCTACAGAAGAAGTGAGTGTAAGGTTTTTTAACCCCCTGGGGTCGAAGCCCGCACACTGAGAGGAAAAAGCCTTGTATTTACCTCAGAAGACGCGCTGAGGGGAAAAAGATTTATGTTTACCTCACAAACAGAACGCGAGCGCGGCTGGAGCCAGCAGAGAAGATCTTTCATGCCGAGTAAGTAATGTTTCTTATTTGCATTAGATAATGTGTTGTTGTGACATAAACTTGAACACATTTACTAGTTGGACTTTTCCCAAACTATAATTCCAGACTAAAATCGAGTGCAACATTTTGAAATAGGATAGGCTTTCATTACATCTAAATGTACGGCGTGAGGATGGTTTTATGTTCAATACTATAAACAATATATAAAAGTATTGTTTAGACGATATAAAAGTAATGTCTAAGAATGTTTAGACCAATCATTACTGTGAAATACCCTGTCTGCAAATATGTTCAAACGTGCTTACCAATAATAATGTAGTTTCTCAGATATATAATGTCCTTTTTGTACTCTATGTGCATCTATGATATAAAATCACGTGGGAAATATTAGTGATTGCTAATGTAATAATATAGTTTATATCAATACGCTATCAACATGCTCACTTTTTATGCTACACAATTTATTAATTAATTTATTTATTTATTATAGTGGGGGGGGTAAGAAATGATAGAAATTAATACTTTTATTTAGCAAGAATGCTTTAAATTGTTCAAAAGTGAAGATAGAGACATTTATAATGTTACAAAAGATTTATATTTTAGATAAATGCTGTTCTTCTGAACTTTTCATCAATGAAACCTGAAAAAATGATACTCAGCTGTTTTCAACAACAATAACAATACAAAGGCACACGCATGTCGTTCAGTTTTGAGTTTGCTGGAAAATCATACTGAGTAAGTGCACAGTATAGTAATTGGATTTTATTATGCCTAGACTATATGGTAATATTATATGTGGTTGATAGTGTTAAAATGTAGTTTCTTTGATATTGGCATTCTGTTTTCTCATGAAGTATGAATACTATACTAAGGTACTGTGGGGAAAAATGCTAACGATTGTTTATAAAATTATTTTAGGACTGAATACACCACTCTTGCCTTCACCTGCATCTCACACAGGCTCGTTCAGTTTTCAACTCCATTCAGAATCTGAGAGTAAGTGTGCATTCACTATTTTACAGATGTTACTTTCATTTGATTTGTTTACTGTATGGTAATATATGTGTGCTATGTGGTAATTGTGTTCTTTGTTTCGATAAATTAGTACTAGTATCAGTGAACATCACAATAATGTTAATAATGTAGTTTGTGTAAACAGCATGCTTACTTTTTTATTTCAGATGTGAGAATTACAGTGCAAAATAACCTGTTGCAAAGAGAGCCAAAGCAAAGCAGCATGCTGTCATGGAAAACAGAGGATGATGTTGACATGTTCCACAGACTCTGAGATTGCTGCCTGCACAGGAACCTGGACCACAGCTTAAGACCATGTGATGCACACACTCCCATGAGTCTCTTCAAAATGTCGTTCAAGTTTCCTGACGCTGTTTTGGATATTGCACCCATGACGTCTTGACTCTCGTGTTGTTGTTTTTGTTTTGTTTGTTCCTAATAAACTGTTTAACTGCACTCGCAAGTGAATTTTAAGTTATTGTATGTGATAGTTATATATTCTAAATAAACTACAAACCGAGCAGAGCAGAGTTAATGAGCAGAGCTCATTAACATTTAAAGGAAAATGCTACAAAACTGCG
>NW_015540842.1:1359208-1373520 GCF_001515605.1 Sinocyclocheilus anshuiensis | reverse complement strand
ATTAATAATTTTATATATATATATATATATATATATATACATATATATATCACAGTATTTATATTTGTGAAATATTTACTATTTAATAATTAAAATCATAACATTATTTTTACCCAAATCAGTACTTCATGTCCATTTATTTACTTCTTTAATTTGCGATTTAAAACCCTTTAGGGTGATACAAAATAAATTTGCCTTTCTCACTTCAGGGTTTATTTTGTGATAATGACTGTCTCACTGTACAGTATCCCATGGCATTAAAACAGATGTAACCTACAGTGCAGAGGTCTTGTTTTCTTCTTCTTTTTCATTTTTCAGAAAATTCACAAGTGTACAGTATAGAGCGACCAGATGGAGAAAAGACTGACAGATATGGTTTGACTGGGACACCCTTTAGCATCCCTCGCAATAAAGCTGAGGCCCTCCTCTGGTGACCTTCTATCAGGCCCAGGCCTAAGCACATAGTCAACAAGTGCCCTGTAAATGCTTTACGAGTGCAGGCATACTTTCCAGCGCACTCCCCTCATCAGATAACCGGCTCACGCTGCAAATTCCCCTGATGACATGGGCCATGAGAAGTTGATGGCTGCAATGATATCTGGAACAAGGTGCTGCAACCAAAGAATGCCTGACTGTGGTTGAAGATTTCTCTTGCTCACCAGATAAGAGGCAATCCTGCTTCATTGCTGTCTCAGCCCTATCTATGAGTCTGACAAGTCAGCTCGGATGCCATCGACCACTGTTGCTCCAGTGTGAACACCCTCTTCTAATTGAGAGTGACTGCACTTTTTGGATCTTGAGCTTGGTTTACTCAATGCTACAGTGAAAGAAAGAGTCCTGGTCGCTTTCTGCCAGGACATTATCCATCACATTTTCCTAAAGCATAACATTGCAATACGTAATTCAAAATACGGCTAAAGCACCTGCAGAAAAAAGCATGGAAAATTTCGACATTGTTTTAACAGGCTTTTCTTAGAGTGTAGTATTAGTCAGTTCAGCACTGGATTATTTGGGAGTCTCTGGCTTTTTAAAGTGACGGTATATCATTTTCACACTGTCTGCTAAAGTTACTCAGTAATGCTCTGTACATAAAGCGCATGACTGCTGTATAGGTTTCTGTTCTTGCAGTGCCAGACATGCTTTCATCAACAGCCCACTCCAAAAGCTCCATCCTGTGCTTCCAGAGAAATAAATTAATTAATTTAAATTAAGCCACACTAGGCTGCGTTCAGCCCTAATAATGGCCATGTGTGAGGACTCACGGCCAAGAGGGAGTTGAGAAAAAAGACCTCTGGATCTCTGGAGATGTAAACATTGTAACTGATGGTAAATCGCAAGCTGTTTTTCAAGAGCTTGGGAAGAATAATGAGAGCTGACATTATTCCAAAAGAAGAAGAAGAAAAAAAAACTACAACTAATAATTAAAAATGCAATGGTAAGTAGATGTTACCTTATTGGACAGTGAGAACGAATGGGAAATTTAACAATTCTGGGTTTGATTCTGACTTATGATTCTGCTTAACATCATTGTAATCACAAGTTGGAAAATTGTGCTGTATACTGTATTTCTTGTGTACAACCTACACAAACAAGTGTTGTCTAATTATTGCCTTTGTATTTTCTCCTCACTGTTTGTCCTTCATCACATTTAACACATTAATTTATCTTAAAATCAACAGAAAAATTCAGGGTAACACTTTATTTCGATAGTCCACTTTAGACATTCTTTTAACTCTAAATAAACTACAAACCGAGCAGAGCAGAGTTAATGAGCAGAGCTCATTAACATTTAAAGGAAAATGCTACAAAACTGCGTGCTCTGAAAAGAGCTGTTTTTGACAGGGTAAAAAAGGTGAATTTTACACTACCATTGAGACATTTTAACCAAACTATGTTACAGACTTGTCATTAAGACCCTAAAGAATCATATCAACTTGTGGAAAATGGGCATCCTATGACCCCTTTAAGTTGCTTCAGGTATGTATTGTGGCGGTTTATAATTCAAATATCCAAGGAGTGTTGCTAAAAGTTAAATGGTATGAATAAAACACTTTTGAAGTCAATGGCTACAATCAAATGCTTAGTTACCAAAATTATTCAAAATAACTTATTTTGTGTTCAAAAGAAGAAAGTAACTCACACAAGTGGAGGGAGAGTAAATGATGAAATAATTTTACATTTTGGGTGAATTTATGTCCCATTAAGATGCTTCTTCTGACTGATAGAAGATTGTTCTTCAGATTTTTTGCAATTTCTTTAACTTACCATACTAGACCTGAATAGCTTATGCTGGTTTAATAGGTTTTCTTATATCCCAAATGGAAGTTATGCAGCAAATCTGAATAACTATTAGCCTTCACCTTTATTTATTTTCACCTTTATTTACTCAGATCTAGTCTTAAAAATACATAAAGTCATGAGATACTCAATTAGAGCCACGTTTACCAGCAGTAACACTTTAAAGCCACTGAACGTGTTTGCATGCAGATCTGTTGGAATTAGTTCATGAATCCATCCAAATTAGCCTTTTGACCAGCCTTTAACTGCTGTCTCCTTAATTACACGGCTGTTTACGCAGTATGTGTGGTCTATTTACACTGACGTACGTGGCGAGAGAAAAGCGCCGCTCGCACACGAGTTAAAAACCCAACGGTAATAACTGAGTTCTATTTGAAAGGAAAATAAGCAAATGCCTGGTAAATTTCAAAGAGTAATATTTGCTTTGGAATCCATGAGCACAGGGTGCACGACTCCAGGCTAGGCAAAGATCGTCTACGTGCTGCGGAGAGATTTTTTTATTTATTTTTGGTTTATAACCATAACCTTAACCCTAAGCATAGTTATCCAAGTGAAGATAATCATCATCTGAAGTTATTTTAAAATTGAATGTATTTGTTATACACATGCTTAAGGGGGCATTTTAAACATGACGTGGATAGTTGATATGAGAACTAAAATGCTGGTGTAACTGTAAATGAATGTCTGCAAAACTTTTATTTTCTATCAATAATAATAATAATGATAATAATAATTAAAAATAATAATACTAATAATGTTGAAATATAAATAAAACGTAATACAAAAATATAATAAAAATAATTAGTTGACATGTAGTTGACATGTAGTTACAAAGTTACTTATAGTTAGTAGAATGTCTAAAGTGGACTATCGAAATAAAGTGTAACCGAATTCAGATATTTAAAAGAATAGCTCACCCAAAAATGAGAAATTGCTTAAAATTTACTCACCCTTAGGTCATCCAGTCATAAAGTTTTAATTAACTTTAAACAGTCACTTCTGGCCAAAATATGAGTCCATAATCAATTTAAAGCTTCCTCCAGTGAACATGTCCATCCCCTGTTGTGCTCTCACATCAAACATATAGAACTGTTTTGGACTGTTTTCATTTGTACTTGATCTGTGCATGATTTTCTCACTATTTATACAAGACGACTTTTTCACTGGAGAAAGCAACATTATGGATAAATGATTAATTTGAAACTCTTAATGATGGATTTGTTTCTTACTAACATTGCTTTTCACTTCACAAGATGTTAACTGATGGACTGGAGTGGTGTGGATTACTTGTGGATTATTGTGATGTTTTTGGCTATTTGGACTTTCATTCTGACGGCACCCATTCACTGCAGAAGATCCATCGGTGTGAAAGTGATGCAATGCTAAATTTCTCCAAATATGTTCCAAAAAAGATAAATTTTTCCAGTCTCAATCATCTTTGTTATCACTTACCAAAAAAAACAAAAAGAAAACCTTTTTTTCATTATTAACCAGGATTTGGACATATGAATGAATGCAGGGCTGCTCTCCCGGTCCTCTACTGAAAGAAAGAGAACACAGAAGTGGCCTGCTGAAAGACATGTGATGAATACGATCGTGAACTGGCTGGTCTAAGCGCTGTAACCGTACCTTGAACACATGTTTTTGCTGAGGAGCTGAAAGATGGCACTCTCAGGGCCAGAGTTGACTTCTTCTAACCTTGAGCAAATATAAAACTGATTTACCTCCACTACTCCTGTTTTCTGCATATGAAAAGGACACAAAAGAGACATTGAGGCAGCAGCAAATTGTTTTATTTTCTTTGGAACATTCCAGGCGTTGATAGATATTCCCCTCGCCCAAAATGCCTGTAATATTTCTCCACACTTAGAATGTGTCACGCTCTACCTTTGTTTCCTGATTCCTTACTCTTAAAGGGGTCCTATTAGGCGTTTTCACTTTTTTCAACTTTTTTGCTGTTTGAGAATTAAAAAAAAAAAAAGATCTGCAACGTTACGAAGCTCAAAGTCCACTCCAAATAGAAATATTCTCTTTAACAGAAAACACTTTTCAAGAACTGCAATAAACGACTCGTTGTGACTACAGCACGCTTCTGCCGGATATTGAGAAGTCACAGAGTCAATCATTTAAATAATAAAAAAATAAAAAACCACGTGCCAGAAGCAATGTAATAAAATTGCAACAATACATGCCTGTACCAATATAATAAAACATGGTCACGGTCACGTATTAAATGCACGTTTTAGTGCCACTCACTGGACATTTCACTTTGAAACTGTTGCAAAACATGCAATAAGATATGTCGCCACATGCACGTATTTTCAATGAGCTTGGGTTAAAAAACAAACTAACAAAAAAACACCTATAAAATCCGTGCTTGCAAAGGTTCTGCACGACCCTTTTGTTCGTAAACATTCAATTGGGGTCTAATTGGTATGGCAAAATTGACGCCATCTTTAATATTTATGGCTGAGCAGATGAAACACGTGGTTATGGTAAGGGGCGTGTCATTTCCGGAAAATGCTCTAAGCAGTCTGCACAACGCAATGGGCCAGCTAACCAATCACAGCAGATTTCGTATTTGGGAAGGAGGGGTTTCATTGTAAGAGGAACTAAACAGGGGTGCGTTTCCCAAAAGCATCTTTAGCTAAGTATGGACATAAGTTCCATTGAACTCTATTGGTAACAACGAAACTTGCGACCATAATTTGAGACAGAAGAGAGGTGCTGCAATAATGTCAAATATGTGAAAAATATGTTTTTGTCTTTGTAACAATCAACCATAAAAACCTATTCTAGTACACCCCAAAAGCGAAATCAAGACTTTGTAAAAGGGCATAATAAGACCCCTTTATTACACCCCTAAAACACACACCCTTACACCCCAAAATCTCAGTTTTCGCCCCAGTTGTATTTGTAAAAGTTTCAGAATGGTTTGCAAATCTATTTTTAAAAATAGCTGAGATTTTCACTTTCACTCACCCAGGCTTTCCAGCTCTCTGTTGGCATAGAGAGCTTCTCAACAAAATGCCAGAGTAACCAGATCTCTGCACACGCGAGTCCTGTTACAACTCCATTAATGACACCAGATGACCCACGTGTTGCTCTCAAGAGAAGATTCCAGCAAAACTTGTCTGCATGCATGATGTCATTTCGACTTTAGACTAAACTAGACTGTCTAAGATGGCTCTGGTTCTGCAAACTGAGCTGTATTCTTACAGTCAGATTTGTTTTGCATTGTAATTCTTCATTTTTGAAGAGTTGAGTTCTGAGAATTCAGACTATTTTGGCACTGGTCTTGGCGCCGTAAAACTGATCCATATTGGAATGGACTTGTCACTCAGCAATTCCAGGAGGCAATAAAGAACTGTGCAGGTCCCGGAAGGCAATATTTCAGTCATCAGCCCTCTCTGGAAGGAGGACAGGGATTTATCCAGTGGGACTAGAGGTCAGAATGAATCCCCGCCTCTCTTGAACCCCTGCCTTAGCATCTATTTGTCAACTTGCATCTATTTGGCGTGGTTTTTCAGTGGCTGCTACTTGGTTGTTAGGTAGTTATTAGGGATTTGTTTAATGGTTGCTATGATTTTCTGGGTGGTTGATAACTAGTCGATAGGCTGTTCTCTCTGGTTGTATGGTGTTGCCAGGCAGTTCGAGAATGTTTCGGCTGGTTTTTAGGGAGGTTCTTTTTACATCTGTTTTGAGTGGTTGCTAAGGCGTTATCAGTTGGGTGGTCTGGTGTTTTGGAAAGTTGCTAATGTGTTGCTATGTGGTTGTTAAGGTGTTTTGGCTGGGTTTTCAGTTATTACAGAGTTTTATTTTTTACAACTGTTGAATGG
Organism: Sinocyclocheilus anshuiensis; assembly: GCF_001515605.1. Classification (NCBI taxonomy): domain Eukaryota; kingdom Metazoa; phylum Chordata; class Actinopteri; order Cypriniformes; family Cyprinidae; genus Sinocyclocheilus; species Sinocyclocheilus anshuiensis. Next base: position 1,367,383 of record NW_015540842.1, on the reverse strand, counting down.
CTGCTAAGGCATTGTCAGTTCGCTGCTAGGGCATTTTGGAAGGTTGCTAATGTGTTGCTACAGTACATGGCTGCTAGGGTGTTCTGGCTGGTCACTAGGGCGTTGCTAAGGTGTTCTAGCTGGTTGCGTGGTGCAATCAGGCAGTTACTAGATGTTTTGGCTGGTTTCTAGACAGATGTTAGAGAGTATTTGTACAACTGTTTTTGGCTCTCTGCTAAGGCATTGGCAAGTGGGTGCTATGGTGTTGCTAAGGTGTTCTGACTGGTTTCTAGTCAGTTTCTAAGGAGTTTTTTTTTTCAGCTGTTTTTGGGTGGCTGCTAAAGCATTGTCAGTTCGGTGCTAGGGTGTTTTGGAAAGTTGCTTATGTGTTGCTACTTGGTTGCTAGAGTGTTCTGGCTGGTTGCTAGGGTTTTGATAAATTGTTCAAGCTGGTTGCTAGGTGGTTCTTGCTGGTTGCTATGGTGCAGTCAGACAGTTACTAAGATGTTCTGGCCAATTTGGCAGTTGTTAGGGAGTTTGGGCTGGTTGCTAGATTTTTTTGGGGGTATTTTTACACAACTGTTTTGGGCGGTTGTTAAGGCATTGTTTGATGGCTGCTTTGGTGTTTTGGGAAGTTGCTAAGATGTTGAAATGTGGTTGCTAGGATGTTGCTAAGGTGTTCTAGCTGGTTGTTAGGTGTAATCACAGAGTTCTGGGTTGTTTTGCTGGTGTTTTGGGGTGGTTGATTAGGTGCGTTGGTTGATTCTTGGGTGTGGCTATAGGCTAATAGATAGATTGTGCACAGTAAGACCTGCAATGTATATTAAAATAGGGTCAAAATTAATTTATTGTTGACTTGTAGAAAGGCTTGAGAGAAACGGTCTCTAAAGTTTTACATCATTTATTGGCTCATGTTTGCCTGGGAAGTAAAATCTTTCCCACTGAACTCTGACCCCTCAATGTATTTTATCCTGCTGGTGCTCCAGGTGCAAAATAAGACATGCACTGGAAGTCATAGATGTCAATCAAATCTCTCCACAGCTAAATAAATGTGATAACCATATACTCTGTACACTGGGCCAAAATCATGAACAAAATCAGTCCTCTGTATGGAATGCACTGGTCCTGTTGAAATAGGAAAGCAAATGCATTAAATGACAAGTAAATAGCACACTGCTGAAATAAAGTGAGAAAGAAAAAAGTGGGAGAAGGCGTTAAAGAAAAAAAGAAACCTGGGCCACAGAGAAAAACATGAAGAAACAATTCACGGGGCCAGCTGGAGGTGGCGGGCTGGCCCCCGCCGGGGACTGTTCCCATACACTGTGTTAATTTGCCTGTTTGACAGAATCAGCAGACAGCCTGCTGGAAGTCTGCCCAAACTGCTCAACTATTTCCTGAATGGGACTCCCTCCTGGCCCCTTCTCTCTCTCTATCTCTAGATCTCTCTCTCTCCACCCCTCTGCTCTATCTAACCTGCCTCTTTGACCAAGGTAAAAACGTTTTGTCATGTTTTGCTTTGACAACATTATTAAAATGCACAAATTTAAAATCCAATTGAGTATTTTGCTTGTTTTATCATCTACCAGGCAAAAATGGTTCCAAGTTAAAGCATACCTCTCCTCATCAAGCCACAGAATTTCAGGTATAATTGATATCTGTAAAAAAACATCCATTGTCTATTGTCAACAGTTTAGCAACGTAAAAAGCACCACTCTCACAAAGGTCACTTTTAAACCAAGCAGCTTTCTGTTGACCATCTTGAACCTGATATGAAACAATAGCTTTCAGTAGCAATAGTGCACAATAGTAATCGCAAGCACCACTAAGATTATATCAGTCCATCAATTAACCAAAAGCCTAGACCATTATTCCGTATTCACATATTCACATTCCCAAGGTTGTAAGTTTAAATTTCAGCCTAAGCAACCTTTCAACTTTAATCGCAAGTACAAGTACCTGATCAAAATTTCAGACACATCAGGAAACAATCGGTACATCTCAGAAGCATCATGGAAATTATTGAGAAACCTTGAAAGATCCTTTCAGATTGTCCATCTAAATCCTGCAGGAATAATGAAGTGATAACATTTCTTCCTGGGTGCACTGACAGTCATCTACTATTGAAACCAAAACCTTTAAACTGGAAGATGACTGTGTTGATGGTAATGTCTTCTTAATTAGCTTAACCAGCAAGTTCTCCATCAGCTTTCTGTTGGTTAATGTGGCAAATATGCAGGACCATCTTGAATTAACGTGAAACTTGCATGTTGTATTTTTCTTTCACATAAAATTCCAAATCACGTGCAACAGTAGAAGTCAACACACCTTAACTTAACCTGTTAACTGTCAGGGCCTTGATTTTTTTTCTCTCTTTTTTTTAATCATTATTGCTTTTTTCACATATTTAGTAATCATTGTGAATTTGATATCATTTGAAAGCTTACAAAATGTATCCATTGAAAACTGTTTTGAAATCGAACTTTGTTTTACCCTGGAAATGGTACCTTAAATCCTCTTAGCTAACTCCTCCCCTAGTGGGGAGTGTCAAGTGTGATATTACAAAATTCACTACAATATTTTATAATCAAAACTTTGTCTACGCTTGACAAAACACATATTGTTGAAACGGTCTGAGTCTCAGGTTTCCATATTTGGTGGTTATTTTGTGATAGATGTAATTACTTGACAGAAATGTACAATTTTGTGACAGGAAAATGCATCAAATGCATGAGTGTCAAACAGCCGGCTATTTTTGGTATAGCGCCTAAACTAAATCTCACAGGAACCTCATTTTTTGTGATATCAACTTCTAATTTGGAACATACCTTGTTTAAACTTATGGCTTTTGAGAGGTTTTAAGAGGGTAACAATTAAAAGCTTAAGAATGACCAATAGATTCTGAATGGATATGCTGGTCCATCAGCCAGACCAGCACCAAACCAGCAGAAACCGGCCTGCATTAAATTGGAAATTCACACTGGTCTTTTCAGCAGGCCACAACCCTAGCGGGATCCCAAATGTGTAATTTCCTGCTCTATAACACAACTTCAGACATGTCACTCCACATTTGGACACTTGACAGTTTGGAAGAGCATTGTGTTTGGTTCGGTAAGTCGGCACCCTGTGTGTGAGACTGTTAGTGAGACTGGGTAATGAACACTTCTTGTGGCAGTAGAGGGTCTTAACATCTGCCATCTCTTAGCATATATGAAATTAGGAATACACTTTATAACTTTATAGAGCAGATGGAAATTAATTGGCGACTCAGACACGGCAACTGCGGTCCCTAACGTCTAGTGTAATGCCTGTGGAACGCCCCATACACACATTCATACTCACAGCCTTGTATAATGCTGCCACAAACAGTGTCTTTTCCTCTCATAGGAGCAACTGCTGCTCGTTGCTTAATGACCACAGTGTTGACGGTGTGTCTAGGTACAGCCACGGGGGTCATCTAATGAAGCCCAGCTGATCACCAGACGCCAATTAAAACTTCTTAAAATTATACTCCAACTGACACAGCTCTACAAATACCCAGACTGCACTGTATGATAACAGTTTGTGATTAGAGCTCAGTTAATAATTTTAGAACTTGTGTATTATGGTTTTCTGTGACTAATACAGGATTACAGAGGTCAAATAAAGGTGAATATGGTTGGGAATTGTGCCCAGTGCAGTTTTACAAGACGGGATGTGTCTTGAGTGAAATTTGACCTAGCTCTAAGTTCTGGTGATGTTTAATGTGATGTTTGCCCGTATGTATCTTCCTTCATAACAAATCACCGTCGAGTTTTCTGAAGTCAGTGATTCATGCTTAAAACTGAGAGGAAACAGCATGCCTGCTTTCATTTCTTATTATTTATGTCAAATGATAAGAGATTATATGTCATGATGCAATTGTGAAGTTAATTTTATGGTGTATAGTTAAAAAAAAAATCTGAAATAACTTTCCTTGTAGACTTCTTTCACAAATCCCTCTTAATGTTCATCCTTCCATTCTAACCATCTGGCTTCATTCTAGTATTTAACACTTATTTTTCAAGATCAAATTAATTCTTAATTGGATTAAATCAAGTCCCATCATACATTAATCTTGTTGAATATCCAATTATGAATATTCAATATTGAAATATTCAATTATGGATACTGTACATCATGCAGTATTACATCAGTCAAATGGGTTACAAAGAGTGTATACGTGTGTGTGTGTGTGTGTGCATTTTGTACAATCTCTCTCTGAATAATTTCAACACTAAAAAGTTGCTATTTTCACAACTATTGGCAGGTAAAGTTGCGGGACACATTTTGTCCCATGTCTCAAGAATCAGTCTGCTGTTTCTGTTTGCTAGTCTTGTCACGTGTGCAGCATTCTCTGTTTCACACAACCATCTCTGTTTATGACCCCCTGTCAACACAAGCAACTGTCTACTTTCAAGTATTCACACACCAAAATAATTCCACACACACACACACACACACCCACAAAGATCAGCGCTGTCAAACACACACACAGCACTCCTGAATGGTGAGCAGTTGGACGCCGATGTCAGCTGAGGTTAGCAGAGAGCCTGAGGCAAGATGGCAGAGCGAAACACAGATGCCTGGTGAGATGTGGACATACAAACACAGACACACACACACGCACACACCAGTTCAATGCCAGTTGTTTCCAGTATCTCTGGATTCTGCTCATGGTCAAGGACATGCTGGAAAACGATGGCATGAATAAATGATCAGTGGTGAACACACACTTGCACCTTCTGGTTTTTAAAGGAATAGCTCACCCAAAAAAAATTAAAGGAAAAAAAAAAAAACTCTCAGGCTATGCAAGGTGTAGATGAGTTTTGTTCTGCATCATAAGTCCATCATTTAACATCTTCGCTTCACAAGATGTTAATTGATGAACTGGATTTGTGTGGATTATTGTGATGCTTTTATCAGCTGTTTAGACTCGCATTCTGACGGCACCCATTCACTGCAGAGGATTGGTGAGCAAGTGATGTAATGCTAAATCTGTTCTGATAATGAAATAAACTCACCTACATATTGGATGGCCTGTAGGGGAAGTACATTTTTCAGCAAATTTTAATTTTTGGGTGAACTATTCCTTTAACATGGATTTTATTAAACAAATGTGTCACCATTGCTGATTTACTGTACATCTGACAAAAGATGTGATTTAGATTTTTATTTTTTCAAAAAAGTGAGTCCATATGATTGTAACGGAAGAGGTCTGACACAACAGGTTAGTATATCAATCAAGTTTATTTGGTCACAGAGAGTACGGGTGTAGGATCCAGGTGATGACACGGTGAGTGTATAGTTCGTAGAACAGTTTAAAGGATATGATGAGTGGAATGATCAGAGTCCTTTCCTTTACAGGAGCTGGAATGCACACGGAAGAGCACACACACCTCAGCGATCCAAGAACTAGGAGGAACAGGAGACACTTGGAGATGAGGAGACACTAGGAGGTAACTGGGCTCTGGTCGGCGGAGGTAGGAGGTTGTGGTGGAGACTGGTGTTGCTGCTAAACAGGACTGCATGCGGTTTGAACAACAGATGGATAGCTGAATGAATCTTTCCAATCCAAATGAATCAGACGCAGCGAGCTGTAACCGAAGCTGGGGCTCCAGCCCCTGTCGGTACGTGGTCAGCAGCGATCTCTCATTCCATCCACTTGCTGCTGCGAGCCACGGGCGCCCTAAGATGATGTCAGCCGTAGACCCCTCCAGAACCAGAAGTTGAATGTCTTCCGAATGAAGTTGACCAAGACGAAGAGTGATGGGGCCCACACGATATCGTACATGTCTACGACATAGTGGTGTTCCAGTTATCGACTGGACTTGGTAGGCGGTTTCAGTGGTGGTAGCTTGTAACTTGAGCTGGCGGCAGAGGTTCCTGGAGATGAAGTTTCCTGCTGACCCGGAGTCGATAAGGGCCGATACTGAAATAGAAACATCAGAGGCAGTAAGCATTACACAGGTAGTGAGGGGCTCCATCTTAATGATATCAGGCTGAATCACACTCACCACAGGACGTGGAGGGCGAAGGGGGCATGACAAGATCATATGCCCTTGAGCTCCACAGTATAAACAGAGACCCCGGGTCAGCCTTCTCTGCCGCTCAGCGGAAGATAACCGTTGTTTCTCCACACTCATGGGTTCTGGTGCTGGTTCTGGAGGGTTACTGGGCTCTGGTCGGCGGAGGCAGGAGGTTGTGGCGTGGACTGGTATGGCTGCTAGACAGGACTGCATGCGGCTCGAGCATCGGATGGATAGCTGAATGAATTTTTACAATCCAAATGAATCATCATATGCAGTGAGCTGTAGCCGAAGCTGGGGCTCCAGTCCCTGTCTGTAGGTGGTCAGCAGCGATCTCTCATTCCATCCACTTGCTGCTGCGAGAGTTCTGAACTTCAGCGTGTATTCGGCAATTGACATGGTACCCTGTTGCAAATGATAGAGTTGTTCTCCCACAGCGGTATCTCCGTCTGTCCTTCCAAACACCTCGCGAAAATGCACTAGAAAGTTCTGTACATTTTGAATGATGGGGCTGGCCTGCGCCCAGATCGTTTCCGCCCATTGCAACGCTGGTCCTGTTAGCAGGGAGATAATAAAAGCAATTTTGGAGGTGTCAGTGGGATATGATTGCGGTTGCATTTGAAATGTGAGATTACACTACAGGAAGAACCCGTTGCACTCCTCCACCGAGCCAGAGTAGGGCGCCAGTCGGGCCATGGGACTAGCGATGATGGTAGGCAAAGAGTAAGCAGTACACAGGTAGTGAGTGGTTCCATCTTAACAATATCAGGCTGAATCACACTCACCACGGGACGTGGAGGGCGAAGGGGGCATGACAAGATCATATGCCCCTGAGCTCCACAGTATAAACAGAGACCCCGGGACAGCCTTCTCTGCCGCTCAGCGGTAGATAACCGTTGCCCCGCCACAATCATGGGTTCTGATGCTTGTTCTGGAGGGTAACTGGGCTCTGGTCGGCGGAGGTAGGAGGTTGTGGTGGAGACTGGTGTTGCTGCTAAACAGGGCTGATCTGTGCCGTCGGTGTTGGCATTTTTGTCTTCTGTAACGGAAGAGGTCTGACGCAACAGGTTAGTATATCAAGTAAGTTTATTTGGTCACAGAGAGTACAGGTGTAGGATCCAGGTGATGACACGGTGAGTGTATATTTCGTAGAACAGTTTAAAGGATATGATGAGTGGAATGATCAGAGTCCTTTCCTTTACAGGAGCTGGAATGCACACGGAAGAGCACACACCTCAGCGATCCAGGAACTAGGAGGAACAGGAGACACTTGGAGACACTAGGAGGAACACAGGAGGGAAGTAATGCAGGAAGTATTCAAATGGAAGCAGTAGTAAAGTCAGAGAGTCCTCTACGTGTGTACGAGACCGGACAATGAGGGTGTCTGAGGTGTGTGCTTTTATGCAGGCTGGTTAATGAGGTGCTTGATTGGTGACAGGTGCAGGTGCAGGTGCTCAGTACTCAGGTGATAGAGATCGTTGTGATTGGGTGGTGGTAGAGCCTGGCCGATCTGTTACAATGATAAATTACTTTGGAAGTAAGATACCTTCTGAGCTTCCACGGCACACGTTTAAAATGTAATGATGGGATAAATTTGAATTTGGATGTGATCATTTATGCATGTTCTTTTGTTAGGCTGGTTTGGACCAGAATTAATTCATAAGTTTTCCAATAAATAATATTCTGTCATCATTTACTCAGCCTCAAGTGTTTTTTTTTTTTAAGAATGTCCACTATTTTCTGGTGTTTATTTATTTATTTATTGTACAGTGTTATTTTTGTATTAATTGTTTACTATTAACTAACTAATTATTAATAGTTTTTATTAATATTTTTAATTAGCTTTTTATACTTTTATTCTTCATTTTAATTTTAGTGAAAGTTTTTTTGTAATTTTGTTGTGTGCTTTTTCATTTTTATGTTTTTTTTATTTAAAGTATTTTTTATTTTTCTATTTTAGTTTCAGTAATATTAGTACTTCAACATTTAGTTCAAGCAAGCGAAATATTTCTAATTTTCATTTTTTTTTTTCATTTTGAATCTAGTATTTAATATTTTATTTTATGTTTTGTTTTGTTTTTTTTAAACAGTTTTTAATAATTTTAGCTTTCGTTAACATCATAAACACTGCTCTAAAGCACCAAAAATTACA
>NW_015540842.1:1337030-1358898 GCF_001515605.1 Sinocyclocheilus anshuiensis | reverse complement strand
AAAAAAATCAAGAATAAAAAAAAAAAAAAAAAAAAAAATATATATATATATATATATATATGTAAAAGATTTCAATGCAACTTATTCCAAATCATCTGAAGCATACAGCAAATTTGTGTGAAAAAAGTAATGTTTTTGTTAACTGTTATTAATTAATAATATTGATGTTAAATCCCATTTGTGTTTGAGGAATATTAAAATACACATCATGAAAATGTGCTCCACCAGGTTTGATTCTGAGCACAAATGGTTCTCGCATGTTTTTGGAGCCCATGAGTAACCAGTGTGAGTCATTTATATTGGTAACCAATACAGTGTCCTTTTAAGCTGGGCACCAGCTAAACCTGCTTAGCAGTGATAACCGTCACAGAAACTTTTGACGTGTGTGTGTTTATGCATTGCATGAATTAAATGTCAGTATGAACTCAGATTCAGCAGTATGTGAACTTACCTGAACTCATTTGAAAGGGATTGAGGCTACTTTACACTAAACACTTCCTCTTCACACAATGTACCATTCACACGGCGCTCATCCCCACGATGTACAACCCCACCTCCACTCATACAAACACTGACCCCATATCCAGGTCAGCCTGATACCTAACTCCAGTTTCATTCTAGCGCCTGTCACATCAAAAAGGCAATGAGTGAAAAGAGGGAATATCCGCCCTTTAGAGATGTCAACATCATTATACACGGAAAAGACATGAGAGTCCATCAAGAGAGTTTCTCCATCTTGATGGTCTTTGGATTCTGAGGGACATTCTTATGGTTTAACCATGATTAATTTGCTTGTCTCATTGTATATGAAGAATGTATTGTCTGCCGAATGGGATTCTTGACAATGAAAGAAGTGTCGACTTCTTTGATGACACAGGATCTCCAATAGCAGCAAGGCCCTGCATGGTATCTTCCCTCTGGATGGCAGTCTTCTGGATTGGAATTTATAAGTCGCAATTGTGAGTTTATATCTCACAAGTCTGATCAAATAAATCAGATTTGCGGGACAAAAACTCACAATTGTGAGAAAAAAAAGTCAGAATTCCAAAATATAAACTCACACTTGCTTTAAGAGTCTATATCTTGCAATTCTGTGAGGAAAAGTCTGAACTGTGAGATATAAACTTGGAATTGTGAAATGTAAACTTGGAATTACTATCAAAAAAGGCCGAAGGCAGATCTTATATTTCCCAACTCTGATTAGTTTTTTTTTTTTTGTTTGTTTGTTTGTTTGTTTCTCAGAACTGCAAGGAAAATTGACATTTTGAGAGAAAAACTCATAATCGCGAGACGAAACTCAGAACTGCAAGAAAAAGGTTGCAGGTTTTTTTGTTAGTTTTTTTCGTGGTGGGAATTGAACCTTAGGATTCCATTGTTAAAGGACTAGTTTGAGTTAGGGGAAAAACACTGGATATATTTTTACATGTACACAGGGTAGTGAAAAAAAGGAAAGAACAAAGCAAAGGGGTTAATCAAAATGTAAAAAACAAAAACAACAACAAAAAAATGTTTTTAGCCTAAAAGATAAAATATATAACAATGCATTATGACATTATGACATTATTTTCATTAAAATTATTCAATTTTATCCCACATATTCATTACTTTCATGCAATAAAATAAAAAAAAAATATTTTAATTTAATTTAATTTAATTATTTATTTATTATTATTTTTTGTATTATTATTATTATTTTTTTTTTTTAATCTTATCTTATCTTATCTTATCTTATCTTATCTTATCTTATCCTATCGTCTTATCTTATCTTGTTTTGTTTTGTTTTGTTTTACACCATGTTAAAATCTACTGGGTCAACTGGGTCAAAAAAATGCATATCAATTTAATATAAACCTACTCTTCTGTGATAATGACATGGGGCAGAGAGAATGGATGTTGTGTGCTCAAGCAGTGCTTAAATAGTTCAAGAAAAACAATGAAAATCAATAACTTTGTTAAAGTTACATAACATATTAGTACAGGTTTGTATGCAATTTCTGATTGACTCATGATGGTCTTATTAAAACCAGTTAAACTCTGCGGACCCGGATACGGGTCCAAAATGACGTAAAAAATGTTTATGCTTCATTTACATAGCCTTCCTTATATGGTATCAGCCCATATATGGGTTTTTTTTTAATCTTATCTTATCTTATCTTATCTTATCTTATCTTATCTTATCTTATCTTATCCTATCGTCTTATCTTATCTTGTTTTGTTTTGTTTTGTTTTACACCATGTTAAAATCTACTGGGTCAACTGGGTCAAAAAAATGCATATCAATTTAATATAAACCTACTCTTCTGTGATAATGACATGGGGCAGAGAGAATGGATGTTGTGTGCTCAAGCAGTGCTTAAATAGTTCAAGAAAAACAATGAAAATCAATAACTTTGTTAAAGTTACATAACATATTAGTACAGGTTTGTATGCAATTTCTGATTGACTCATGATGGTCTTATTAAAACCAGTTAAACTCTGCGGACCCGGATACGGGTCCAATGTTATTTATAAAGAATTACACTCATATTTTGTAGTTCAAAGGGTTTTCTTTACGATGAAACCTTTTTTTTTCATTTCCTCCATTGTATGTGTGCAGGGTAAATATTTGAATTTGAGTATGTCAAATTTAGGCGAAAATACCAAAAAACGCCCTGAGCTTAATTAATGTCTTACAACATTGTCATAGATCTATGTTTAGCATATTATCCCTAGAGAAAGTGCTATTTTATAGGATTTTGCAACCTCATTGAATACTGTCTATTCAGTGGTCTTGTTTCAGGAACCAGATTTCACATTAAAAACTGTAAAAAACAAAAAAAAAGCAAAAACTACTCTTACAGATTGCATCATATCTAATTAGGACAGACAATCGCTAGACCATGCTGGTCAGAAGTTATTAAAACTTACATAAAAAATTAATTGAATGGCCAAACAAATCTAATGCTTTGCCACTGGTGTGCTTAGTCTTGTCTTGCTGCTTGCAATATATTTGATATCAAATGTATATTTATTCACAGAAATACACGATGCAATCATACTACATAAACCACAAAATCTCCACAAAGTGTGATCTGTTTTGCACTGCAAATGAACAAATGCTGTCAAGAGAGCAGTAAACGCTGCATTGGGGCCCTGGGAATTGTAATGCAGATGTTGACATTGCTTTCCTCCTTCCACAGAGCCATTCACAGGGGAAGGCCAGTCAACAGGCATCAGTGGAATGAATCAGGCAGAGTGAGTGTATATGTTCTTGTTTTACACTCTCTTTAAATTAAGGTACTAAGTGCAGTTGGTCCACGCTTGACCTTTATTTCCTCACGGACGTAAAGGTTGGCTTGGAATTAGATAAGGGCTTTCCAGTCCCCCCGTGTCCCGAGTTGGATTTGGAGTAGGAGTGGTTTTGGCAGCGAGAGAAGGCCCAAACATATGTGGAGCACTGCTTAATTCTCAGCTATTTCAAGCTGGGGTCAACTGTTAATGAGCTCCACTCTCACAGCAGACTTTCTGCCCACAGGAAGAGTGTTGATTGAGGAAAAAAAAAAGAAGTTTAACTCTGCAAAGGCAGTCTCTGTTTTTGCTATAAACTTCTCAAGGTCGCATTCTATCCACGTTTCATGCCAAGAAGACCATATTCAGAGCTAGCAACGCACATTTAAAATCAGGCTAACAGCGTTTAGCATAATAAGGACAACCGTACGAACCCAAACACTGCTTGGTTTTGTCATGAGGTTTGCGCACCGAGAAAAAAAACAAAACAAAAAAAAAAACAGTGGAAGTGGGTTTTAATCTTGAATCCAATCTGTGCTTTTTACCAAGAAAACAGCCCCAGTGTGTTTTCTTTGGCCACTTTTTTTTTTTTTTTTTACTCCAGCAACCAGCATAGACTAATGGAGCCAAGAGGAAAATATCTGGGACAAACGTTTCTATGGGCAGTTAAGTATGACTTAACATTTATACAATTCAGCCATTCTGAGATATGCCTGCTGTGATAGGGCAGAGAACCTGTGTGTGTTTTTGGCTTCTGTCACGTCTGCCAGAGTCAGTGAGTGTAATGACAGCCCCATTTAGGTAACCGTAGACATTTGTGTATTTCTTCCTGTTGTCCTTGGGGTTTCTAATGAGACTGCTTATTGTTAGTAGTAGAGGAATGTCTCTGAATTGGTAATTGTTTTCTTAAGCTAGACAGAGAGAAACAGAGAGAGAGAGAGAGAGAGAGAGTGAGAGAGAGAGAGAGAGAGAGATGAAAGCAAGCAACAGGCTGCTGCTGTTATGGAAGTGAATACATGATGAAGCCATTCTCACGCACTGCCAGTTTTGTTCTGCACTCCTTCCTGCCAACAGTATGTGAATCTCATAAATGTTGGTGTCATATTGCATCCAAAAATGAATGAATGAATGAATGAATGAATATTGGTGACACTTTACTTTAAGGTTCCATTTGTTAACATTATTTAACCACATTAGTTAAAAAACTAACAAATTAAAAATGCTTCTGTTTATTAAGCTTAGTCATAAAAATTTGACAATACATAAACAAACAAACAAACAAATAAATAAATACATATTTGTGACACTTTACTTCAAGGTTCCATTTGTTAACATTATTTAACCACATTAGTTAACAAACTAACAAATTAAAAAATGCTTCTGTTTATTAAGCTTAGTCATAACAATTTGACAATACATAAATAAATAAATAAAGTCAGCCTGAAAGAGGAAATATACAATAATGCACTGTTATTACTTTCATAATAATTATTTATTATTATTATATAATTATTTGCCCCTAATTCAAATAACTGTAATGCAACTGAAAATGTAATAATAATAAGAACAATAAGAACAAATACAGTAAAAATACAGTAATGAAAATAATTTGTGAATGACAAAATGCCTGAATAAAACATTATACAATTAAAATCAACAGAAATTATAAATTTCCATTTATGAAACTGAAATGTGCCTTTTTAATTTTATTTTAAAAACTGTACTTGCAGAAAATATAACCACTTATAAGTGGTAAAAGACCACTTAAAGAGAGTGCACTTCAATATGTATGTTTTAAACACCTAAGTACACTTTAAAAGTGTTCTTAATGTAACAATATCAAATTATGTTACTTTAAAAGTACATTCTAAATCGTTATATTTTATTAATATTTTGTTATTCATTCCAGAATTACACTTATTTTGATGTGCTGACTGACATTTTAACACGTATACTGTATTTGATTTTAAATTTAACAGTAGTGTTATTTTATATTACATTTAAAGTTCATACATTTTACATGTAATAAATTGCAACTTCATTAGAGCACGTGTAATCACAATATATATTTAAATACATGGCATACATGTTTCAGTATAAAATTACATTAAAATATATATTTTAGTTTACCATGAATGCTAATCAATACATTCACAGTACACGTTAAACATATTTCAAAGAAGTCATTCAGAAATAACAATTCAATGTAAGTGGGTCAAACAAAAAATTAATTAAATTAAATTAAATTAAATTAAATTAAATTAAATTAAACCTCTACATTTCTCAATAATTGGGAGGACATGATTGTTGTGGCATTCAATCAGATTAATCCCATTTCAGTTCAGTTATTTTCAACACTTAATATGCCAGTTCTCTAATTAGTATGCATTAATTGTAGAGGATGCTGTTTACCACAGATAGCATCTTGTAATATTGGAATACAAGGAATATTTAATTACCCCACTTGGGTGCTCTTTGAGCGCTTTTCAGTTTCAGGGGCGAAAACAAACAGCTTTAGGCATCATCTCTCCTGAATTGTGACACAAAGTGATCGTGCTGAAACTCTGAGATTGCAAGCGACGTCAAGATCACTAAAGTTTCCAGATGATCGATTCTCCTCAGCCGCAGCCGGACTCTTAGCGGGGATTAAAGGATGTCATTGAAGCCCTCTGTCCCTGTCTGAAACTGATACCAGGATTTAATCTGCAGACTCCATGCTCACAAAATGATGATGATGATGGAAAACTAAAGCTAGATTTCATTCTGCTGCCTTATCTAATTAGATTAATTTAACTTTAGGATCTTTGAGAAATCTTTTTCACTGATAATACTGATACATAATGCTTCTTTCATCTTTCCTCTTAGAAAAAGGGCCTTCTTGGTGTTTCAATAATATGTAGCTTGCAGTGCCCAAACCCCATAACCTATACACATTTTTTTTGTACTAATATTATTATTATTATTATTATTATTATTATTATTATTATTATTATTATTATTATTATTATTATTATTATTATTATTATTATTATTATTATTATTGTTGTTGTTGTTGTTATATTGGTAGTCAGCCAGACTAGCACATAGAAAAACAATAAATAAATAAATAAAATACTGCTGCTGCTGCTGCTACTACTACTAAATAAATAAGTAAATAAAAATAAAGTAAAATAAAATAAATTGAATGAATATTTGATAAAATGTGGGTCCACTTAACTTATTAAATAGTAAACAAACAAACAAACAAATAAACAAATAAATAAATAAATGACATTTTTACAATAAGCAAAGACAGTGGACATACATTTTTATTGCATATTCATTGTGCTTTGACACAAAAGAGAGAAACCAGTCTTGTGTAATATCTTGACAAATCATAACGTTTAATTTTATTAAAGGGATAGCTCATATGAGTTTATTTCTTCTGCTTAACACAAAATAAGTTATTTTGAAGAATGTGTAACCAAACTGTTGACGGTAGCCATTGACTTCAATAGTATGGTTGCCAACAACTGTTTGGGTACCAAACAGTTGTTGGCAACCATACTATTGAAGTCAATGGCTACCGTCAACAGTTTGGTTACACATTCTTCAAAATATCTACTTTTGTGTTCAACAGAAGAAACTCATACTGGGTAAATGATGACAGAATTTTCATTTTTGGGTGAAGCGTCCCATTAACACACTGCACGTTTCTGCATATGCATGCAAGGAATTTGGTGTTACTTTCTTGAAAAAAACCCAAACAGAACAGAAGCACTTCAAAATAACAACAATCTCTCCTGATTAATTCTCATGTTTTATGGTGATGTTCACAAACTGTCTTTTGTGTAAAATCTGTGTGAAAAAATCTCGCAAGCTGCCTTTTTTGTAACCCCAAGCCATTCCAAGAACTGCAAAGTTTTCTTCTCACAGATTCCCTCTCTACCAATGCAAATGTCTTTTTTCCTCGAAGTCTATACAATCCAAGTACGAGGCGTTAGGCTGCCCGTGATCAAAAGCTCGGCAGTTGTTGTAATGAGGTCCCGTCAAAAAAAAAAAATGCTGTAACAAGAGGGCCTAAAAGAGCAAATCCATGCCTATTCTTCCCGATCCCATTGTGTGTGAGTGTTCTGGCAACACAGCCGTCTGGCCCCTCTAAACCGACAGGCCGATGAAAGAAGCTCGATTCTCACGGGCCGACCCGACAAGAGCAGGTGTGCCTCAGATTCCCTTACAGCCCTCCCCGAGCGCTCACCACCTGCCTCAGCTCACCTTCACCGTCACTCTATCACCTCCATCTATCCCTGGAATAACCTTCCAATAACCTGGAATAAGGCTTTCATTTTGTTTTCAAATGGAACTTTACATCCGGTGTTTGTAATTCGGACCTTCAGGGATGGATCCTTCCTGCGCATCCCGGCAGTATTCCTGCAGCTCTAGCAGATTTCTTTGTGTGATGTCTGGACTTCCTTTCTTTCCAGCAGTTTCTATCAAGTTCGTGACATTATGAATGAACAATGATGTTCCATAAAAGGCTGATCATGTTGCCTCTAAAATAGCGAGGTTTCTTTGCTTTGAGGGTTGTCACCTGATCTCGTCCTGAAAATGGATATTGTAAAAGGAAAAGGCGGGATTAGGCTTCTGTTTGGCAAAACTCTAAGAACAATAATCTACTTTTTGTTCCTTTTACTCGTTTTTGTACAACATGTTTGCCTACAATGATACCTGCGTAACCAGGTAGAATGAGGTCATTCTTTACTAGTGGTAAAGATTTTGTTATCTGTCTATTAAAATTAAGAATTGCTGTCACAACCGTGTGAATTAATTCGGGATAGACTTCCTAATCCTCAAATAAGAATAATTTAAAAGGTTAAAGTATTCCCGATCCTGACACGTGTCACGGTAAAAGGCTAAATTGTGAATGGAATACTATATTGCACAGTAAACACTATACACTCTCAACTGTTTTTAGCATGAAAAATAGTAGTATGAAACAGTATAACAGTCATTTTAATGTATTTAATATGCAATGATCAATGATAAACAGTAGTATGCTAAACTGTTGTCATATGACCTCAGCATGTAGCATTCACTTATGATTTGGAAATACAATTTCTTTAGAAAATGTGATTTGATTTGAAAGTAAAAATCTCTTAACTCTTCAAAATCATGACTTATATTATTACTGGTTTATTTGTCACATTGGCGAAGGAAGGAAGGAAATAATAAATAAATAATCAATCAATCAATCAATCAATCTAACTAACTAACTAACTAACTAACTAATTAATTAAGTAATTAATTCATTCATTTATTAATAAATAAATAAATAAATAAATAAATAAATATTATTCTACATATTGGTACATTTTTTTCAGTTTTGCAGAAATGTGTATAGAGACACGTATTTCCATTGAGCCTATATTGGTATTGTGTAAGGAACCGTGTGAAAGTAAGCCTTATTTAATCACTAATCTGCCCTGTAATAATCATTTGTCTATGCAAGAATAAAAGTTGCTGGTGTTTTACTGTTTGAATAAATAAATAAATACAATTTATATTTATTTATTTATGTATTTATTTAGAAAGTTGTATGCTGCTTATCTCTGTAATATGTGATCCTGGTATCATATAGAACATGTGCACAGTACACACACATTATACAATGAAGAAACAAGTATTATGATACTATGCAATTTCGAACAAACCCAGTCTCAGCTGTGTTGACACTTCCTGCGAGCACAAAAGCCATCACAAGAGACGTTACATCCTCTCTAAAAGGTAACATAACCAGCATTTGGGGAAGCCCTGTGGATAAACAGGCACGTCAGGATTGAGAAGACTTAGGGAGTCAATGTAGCTGAAGCCTCTGAGACATATGCTCTCAAATGTCATCTGAGGAGACTTTTAGTTGTTTGCTATGCACGCTCAGTCATTTTCCCACAAAGACACAACCACACACGCATACAATTTAAAACCAAATGCAGGGCCTATTAGCATTACATTATGGAGGGCAGGCTTGTTTCACTATAATAAGCCCCAGTGTGCTTTACTGACTGTGAGCAAAATTTTCTCTGCATATGACACAAAATAGGATAGACAAATTGAAAATAATGAAAATACGCTCTCAATTTTTTTTTTCACAATCACAAATGAGAGTAGCTAAGGTATTCAGATTGGATATTAGTATGCCATGAGGTTGCTAGGGTGTTCAGGCTCTTTTTACAAAACTCAAAAAATGTACCAATGCATACCTTTTACTGCGGTTTCCAGGTGAAATCAAACAGTAAAACACCAACAACTTTTATTCCTGCATAGACAAATGATTATTACAGGGCAGATATGTAGAAATCACTGCAGTTTCCATGAACACTAGAGACAGTAAAACCCCGACAACTTTTATTCCTTTTCACACAAAGTATGGTTTACAGGTACAGAGTTTTAATTGATAAAGGCTAATTTCACACACTTTTTTGCAGAATATTATGTTATGACTTCAAAACAATTTTAACATCCTGCATGATTTGAAAACTGATACTTGTGAAAGTTTTCGTCACATATACAGCTTCATATGCCTACGTTTTCTGATTCAGTAGGTTTGCTCGGTATGATACGGCGTTGCACTTGAGAGATGAAGATCTCCCTGAAACTACGGTTTGACAAAACAGTTCAAATCCACATGAGGAAGTGAAAATAGCACGGTTGCATCAACAAATAAATGTTTATGTATTTACACTATCGGGTAGGTTTAGGGTTGGGTTTGGTGTTGGGGATATTTCCAACACGATAGAGCATTGACCTTTAGCGACACTCCCTGGATTTTTGAATTCTGAACAGCCTCGATACGTACCTCAAGCAGCATAGTAAAAATGCAGGAATACATGCCTCTACCAAGGTATTAAAAATGGCCACGGTCACGTATTGAACATGTGTTTTAGTACCACTCTCTGGACATTTCACTTTGAAACTGCCACGAAACGTGCAGTAAAGTACGTAATAACGGTGTTGCAGAAATGTATTTAGAGGCACATATTTCCAATGAGCCTGGGTTGTACAATATTATGTTATGACCTAAAACTATTTTACCATAGTGCATGATTTGTAAACTAATACATTTTGAGCTCCATATGTAGGCTTTTCTGACACAGTAAACTTGCTTGGTAGCGCACCCAGTACATTCCATTTAGAATGCTGAGAAACATGTCCCATGAAAGACAAGTGATGATAAAAGAACTCAAAGAGCTAAAATGGCATGATTGCTTCAGCAAATGCATTTGTTAACACTATTGGTTAGGTTTAGAATCAGGTTTAGTTTAGGTGATACTTTATATTTAAATGCGAAAGAGCATTAACTTTTAGCACCAGACATTTAATTTCCAAACGGATGTGATACCTACAACAACCAACATAATGAATCATTGCCAAATTCACATGTATCTGTTTCAGATATAACTGAGATCACTTTTGGTACTACTCACTGGATATTTCACTTTGAATGTGTTGTGAAACATGCAAAAAGAAATGTAACTACATGCACATTTTTGCAATGAGCCTGGGTTGATTTTCTCAGTTGATGTTGCTAGGATGTTCTGTATGATTGCAAGGTGCCTCCAAATGGAGAATGAATGAATGAATGAATGAATGAAGGAATGAAATAATAAAATAAAATAAAATAAAATAATTAAAAATATATATTATTAAATTAATTGATTATTAAAAAAAATAAATAAAAAAAAAAGATTGCTTAGAAAAGTAAAAGTACAGCTCTCTTCAACAAGCCAGACACAATGGTATCATTATCACAAATGGTGCAGGACGAATGGCAGACCAAAGTTTATTATTTAGGGTATTGGTCAGTCTCTAAAGGTTTGTCAGATCCATGATCTCAGCATCAGGTCTGACCTTTTAAACTGAAAGTTTAAAACCTTTTACAGCATCTTAAATTCAGTGAATCAGCCACAAATCAAGATCAGCCTCTCTTCCTGGGCAGATAATTCATAGCGTGCGGTTTGAGATAACACTTCTAAATGGTACACTAAAGAAGTGGCAAAGGGCACAGGTGGGAATTTCCAAGCAAACCTACAGTCAAGACCAAAACACAATCCCTCAGGATTCCCTCGCATGGCAGGCACTTCAAAACTACGCGAGCCATGCAGAGAATTCACAATGAGCTTCCCTCTGCTGTTTTCCGCCTCAACCCTTATTGTTTCACTCCCTAGTCCTGTGTATATCAGAGCTGACCTCATTCTACCAGACTCCGGCTCCTTGCGGTATCTCACAGCCTGCAGGCCACAGACATGTGGTGCTGACACAACCCCAACCAGCATCCCCAGAGTCCCGCCGCATGAACCCCGGGTCGTTCGCTTCATATCGCCTGCAGGGGACCAGGTTGCATAGCTTGTTACAGAGAGGTTTCTGAAAACAAACCCCTTAAACATGGCTCTGATGTGGGCATTTACACAGGTGCAGCCCCACGGTGCCTAATCCCTTTTAATAGAGGAAGTAAGGAAGTTATGTGAAATGGAAATAGCTTTTTTATTTTATTTTTATTCCTTTTTCTCATTTTCTGTACCCAAACGCTCACAACTCTGAGATTACATCACCGGCAGGCACAGCACGCCTCACAAGCTTGTAAAACTCGAGGTCCTTCATCATAAATTTAACTGTTTGTATTGGCATGCTTGCTCACAGTGAAGTGAAGGGAGGCTTTACCTGTTGACTGTGGTGTTCTAGTTGGTAAACAGGCCTTTATGAGTTTGAACAGGCAAACTCATACTAATTAGTATTTAACGGATGATTTAAAGACTGTTTTTTTACAGCTTGAAAGAAACAGACATCCTAAGTGCAACAAATATAGTCATACCTTATCATTAGCTATGCAAACAAGCTAACATAATGTTGTTCTTTCCACTGAATGCAAGCTAAGTTCCACTTAGATTCTGGAAACATTTCTGGAAGACTGATTGAAGTAGCTAGTTAGAGGTTAAACTGCTATGAGCTGTTAGCCCAGGCCTTGTACACTGAGATGTATGAGTTTTTGGGCAATAAACATGAAAAGACATCAACAATAAGTAGACACAATTTAAATTAAATACAACATTACAATTGGTTACAGATATGCAAAATTATAGTGCATTCAAGTGTTCCAGGCAAGTTTGTATTTAAGAGTTGTGAAGTGATTGTGAAGTCAGGTGTGTTCAATAAACTCTACTTCTACAAAATGACAACTGTGAATCAGTGTGTTTCTGCTTTTTATGTTTTTATTCAATTTATGAAGGTGCTGTAATCATCAATTACTTCATTCATTGGTGTTAAAGATGTAGTTGACCCAGTTGGGTCAAAACAACCCAATAGCTGGGTTTGTCCCTTTTTAACCCAGCGCTGGGTTATATTTAACCCAGCATTTTTTAGAGTGTGTCATTATGTCTGTATTGCAAATGTATAATAGTATCATATTTTGTAGATTCAGCTTACATAGTTTATTGTAAATGACAAAAATAATTTGATCCATTTCAACAAATGTACCGTCAAAAGAGACCCTGCGTCCATTGCATCTGACAAGTTTTCTTATTGACACACCGCCCAACTCAGAAATTTTAAGAAAAGGCTCCGTTCGTAATTATGACTTTGTGGTGGCGTTCATACGCATTCAACTCATGAATATGATTTTTTTTCCTACAGGAATTGAACGCACCATTAGTCTAGGCTTACATTTAACAAGCTAGCATTTAGCAAGCAAACCGTTAGCAAGCTAGCTAGTATGGGGCCAGATGTTGTACACTCTAAAACAAAATGCTGGGTTAAAAATAACCCAGTGCTGGGTAAAACATGGACAAACCCAGCGATTGGGTTGTTTTCAACCAACGGTTGGGTTAAATGTTTAACATAACCTTCTGGGCAGTAACCCAACCGCTGGATCAAAACAACCCAATCGCTGGGTTTGTCCATACTTTACCCAGCACTGGGTTGTATTTAACCCAGCATTTTTTTTAGAGTTTAGTTATTTATATTATATATAGATTTGTAGTTATATATAAATTTGTATTTATAAACAAGAAAAAAAAAATTTGTTTCGTCTCCTATTTTTATAATAACTTGACAGGGTTGAATTATTTAGCTGTTTCCCTGCTTCAGTCGTTTTCTTTTTTTTTGGCCTTAGCTGGCTTACTGTTACAAGTCTCTTTATTTTTACAAAAGTCCGAGGTTAATAAGCATCCAGCCTATCAGTTCACATATTCCACTTCCTCAGATCTTGAAAACAGTGTTGTAAAAGTGGTTGAATTTATAGCTTGAACCTCGCAGCTTTAACTGGGAGATTTCCCCCATGTTGGCTCCCTCAGCTGGGCCAGAGGGAAAGCTTTGCACCACTCATTCGCCCAGTGGGAAGGATATGGAAAATTTGCAGTATGATTTTAAAGCCGCTAACTGAAGGAAAAAAAAACCTGTGCACAGTGGTCCAAAAGCCCTGAACTGATCCAATCTATAGAACTCATACAACTCTTCTTAGACTCTTTTCTATAGAACTTTTAACTTATTAAAAGCTCCATCATATCTGTGAGAGACAGATGGATTTTATTCTCTGTGCTCACGTCACTGATGCTTATGGTCAACATGAAATCGACACTGAAACTACAGTATTTACTTTAACCAATTCCTGGTCTCTTGTGCAGGATTCATTCAAAAATAATCCAAAGAAAATAATAAAAGTATCAATATCTATATATTTACATTGCAGTCAACAGCACATGCTTGCAACCTTCCTTAAGCCAATCAAATATTGAGAGACTGGGGGTCATTAGCTTGAGCTGTAGGGAAGTTTTCAAAAATGCGTCATGCTGTGAAATGGCCTGATTAAATGCAACTCAAAGTTTCCACCTTCAAATTGCACAGTATAACATTTTGAAAGATTACATTTAGTGCTCTGTTTTGGCTCTAGCAATCAAAATACAATATATTTTGCCAAGTCATTTCATGGAGTCATTTAAATGCAGATGAGAGAATGCCACCTTTTGATGCGTCAAAACAACATTATCACAATGTCTGTGTTCGCACCAACCACAAAATGCATTAGTGGTATTTGCTAAGGCAAGCATCACTAGTATATTACTGCTCATACTTGGGATTAGAGATTTGAATAAACCACTAATGCTAGTATTAAACAACTTCTTCATGTAACATATTATGCACCTCATGTGACTTGTTAAGGGCTGCTATTACTTTTTGAAAAACAATAAAATAATAATAATAATAATAATAATAATAATAATCCTTTGGCAGATGATACAATTGTTTAAAAGAATATATGAGGGACCTCTTCCAAGATTTTTGTTAAAAAGGTGTGAACACACTTTAAAGGAGAGACCTATATGTGACTCTGGAGCACAAAAGCAGTCTTAAGTCGCTGGGGTATATTTGTAGCAATAGCCAAAAATACATTGTATGGGTCAAAATTATAGATTTTTATTTTATGCCAAAAATCATTAGGATATTAAGTAATGATCATGTTCCATGAAGATATTTTGTAAATTTCCTACCGTAAATATATCAAAACTTAATTTTTGATTAGTAATATGCATTGCTTTGGACAAATTTAAAGGTGATATTCTCAATATTTTGATTTTTTTGCTCCCTCAGATTCCATGTATTCAAATAGTTGTATCTCGACCAAATATTGTCCTATCCTAACAAACCAAACATTAAAGGAAAGTTTATTTATTCAGCTTACAGATGATGTATAAATCTCAATTTTGAAAAATTGACACTTAAGACTGGTTTTGTGGTCCAGAGTCACATATAGTAAAAACCTGTCTTTAAAGAAACATATATATAGAGACCAGATGATCTTACACTTGTGAATGGGATCGTTTAACCTGTAAGGAATCACCAAGGGTACCCTAACAACCACACAGCAAAGCAACCACTCACAACACTCTAACATTGTATTGGTTGAGTTTTTCTTAGCTTATTGTAAAAATCATGATTAATTTACTCTCCAAAACCCAGTTATACTTCCACATCAGCTTTTTTACCACAGGTAAATTTTCAAGAATGCTGACAGCACATTTCTCTCTTTCAGACTTACACGTTCCAAGTGCTTGTTTACTCTGGTATAGCACAAAATCTCCAAAAAACTGATGTATTATTTTGCTGGCAGACTCTAGATTACTAATCTGCTGACTGGGTATGTCCAATTGATTCGGTGCGGTCTTTAGAGGGAATGCATGTGGGGCACAGCTCACAGTAATGAGTCATGTGCTTGGAGATAAGACTTGGAGAATGGAACATGGACACAGCACTCGACCACAATCCCACCAATCACTCAAACCAGAGTGGGAATTGTGAGGCTGTCACATGCAGGACGTAGTTAGTGCGTTATCTGCGGTTTGAATGTTGACCTCTGGAAAAAAGGCTAAAAGCTCATTCCTTGTTCTCCTGCCTGCTCCTGTTCTTATCGTTGGGAATTGTATTTGCAATTAACCTTAGAGACACCCGTCACTTCATGACAGCACAAAGGATCTTTGAGAAAATGAGCCGAGGACCGTCTGGCAGGCGTTTTGTACTGAAACTTATAACTAAAGCAGATATAGAGAGAGTTTGACTTCAACCAATATCGAATATGGATAAAGATCATGTTGCACTTTTACCCTCTATTAAGAGCTCTGAACCATAACCAGTGAGTTTTGGCAAGCAGAGAAGTGTGTGAGATTGCTTCTTGAATATTAAAATATCAAAGGTCTTCAACTCTATTCCCTTTTGAACAGTTTGAACACTATTAAACTGTTTACCATTCCTTTTTCCTCTACGTTGGCTAGAGCCAGACTTATTGGTTTAAATGTTAAATATCAAAAGCAATTTTGGTGGGAATGGTATGGGGAAAAAGACAGCTAACTTTAGCTTAACATTAGAGACTCTGTTAGATTCAGAGGCTCCTTTTTAATCTTCAGTGTTTTTCCTACATTTCCACAAGGCTTTGTTTTCCAGCAGGGACCCTTGTGGGTCCATGAACACTGCAGGTGCATGAAGACAGATATATAGGACATAACATATAGTATTGTTAATACGAATATTCTGTATTTTTCTGTATCTAAATGTGGTGCATTAATGAGCTGTTAAACATTATAGAGGGTAATGGTAAATAATTGCAAGTATAAAATTGTACCTGGAACATCTTTTTGGTTTGTTTAATAATGGTAGTATCTGGGTTGGCTGAGAGTTTGGATGGTGGGGCTGTAAAGGTTGAACATTTCTGAAGTGAGACAATTGTTGACATACGGTAAGAGCACTGAAATATAAAATCACTTGGTCTTGGGAAATGTTTGTTGCAAAATTAAAATATTTGACTTTTGAATGCAAACTTTGGAATCTTGGCAATTCTGAGCACAGTTTGAGACATTGTTAAGATCTTCTCAACTCACGATTCGATTCAATTCACGATTTTGATTTCACGATTCGATTCGATTCACAATTTCTTTTTTTTTTTACAAAATGAGATTTAAGACAAATTATAAATTAAATGTGTCCTTTTATTGCAAAATGCAAAACAAAATGCTGCAAGTTTCTTTGTGAAATTGAAATATAACACTATAATAATATACTAATATAGCACTTGTAAATTATTGCTCTTTTGCTGGTTTTGATTGCTTCTATTGTCCTCATTTGTTAATCGCTTTGGATAAAAGCATTTGCTAAATAACAAAATTTAAATATAATGTAAATGTAAATAACAAAACTATATATTTTTTTTTTGGAAATTTTAAAACAAGCCCCAAATCAAATAAATAAGTAACACAGATAAAATACATCTCTTCATATAAAAAACTAAGGCTTTATCTGTGCTCTTTCCGTTTAAAATTAGAGACAACCACTGCATTTTAATCATGATCCAAACAAAGATGCTGCATACATGCAACGTGAGCAGTTTTTAATCTAAATTGCATTGTATAATTGTTTTAATCTGAAGCAAAAACAGAATGGTTTGACTTCAGATTTGTGAAATTGTGGATAAAAAATATCTGCATGAAACAGAAACAGCAGAGCTCAATGAGACGCAGATGCACTCTCTGCCAGTAGGTGGCGCTTAAAGCGTTTCCTTGGTTTCCGCTTTAAACAAAGCAGCGATGCGCTTATGAAATTTAATATGCATTATACAGAGGCAAGAGGAAAAGAAAAAATACCATCTAAACTTTTCTAAAGACAGTAAGTTCCCCTCAGACATACATTCATATAAACTCCTACCCCTAACTGAATCACGATTTGTTTAGCATCTCAACCGATTTGAATCGTCACATATTTAAAATCGATTTTCAACCGGCTCGTGGTTAATCGTTACATCCCTAGTTGTTTCCCTCTGAAAAGTGTAAACACTATGACTCTGTCTGCTATCAAAACATTGCCCTGTTTGTTTGAGTATCTCGAGCAGTCCAACATAGCAAGAGCTTAACCAATGGTGTAAGCTTGGGGTGGGGCTATCTGTTTGTCTGACCAATGCCAGATTGACAGAATATTTGGGAAACCTGTTTGAAAACAATTCAGTTTTTGCAATTCAATTAAAGTCTCAGTTTCAAGCAAAATCTCTCCTTTTTGTTGATTTTCTTTGTTGTAGGCTCAGAAGCTCATGTTTTTTCATCCTGATTTTTGGAAGTAAAATTTAGAAGTAATATATGCTGTATATGCCAATTCAAGGTTGAGAAAAGCTGTTTCCACCACCCCAAATATCTCAGTGGTCTAAAGGGATAAGACCTCCGGACGCCCCCAACTTGGTGTGAGCTCAGAAACGGCGCTGCTCTTTTTTTCTCAGTGCGTGGGCAAACAACCAACCAGTGATTTTTGGCAAGGTTCTGCATGGAGACGGCCGTCCAGGGAGCTGTTACTACGGTGAGTGACTTTCCTTTCCGCTCGTTTGGAGGAGTAATGACACAAAAAGAAAGTGAGAGAGCGGCGCGGCCTGTTTACCTTAGCAACAAGAGCAGCTGTTGTGCTGCCTCACACAAACTTTTTCATGCCTGTCTGGAAAAGTGTTCAAAAAGATTTTCTCAACATTAACTATGAAAGTCACTGTATTTTCATTACATAACTTAGTTCATTTGTTGAAAATAAATACATTTATAAAAATAAATGCATACAAATTAAATTTTTACTTTGATGAGAAATAAAAACATTTTACGCATCAATAAATAAAGAAATAAATGTACAAAAATAAATGCATAAAAATTAAATCTTAATGTTGATGTAAAAAAAAAAAATTATTCAGATTATAAATATTAATCAACACTGTCAGGTGTAACAAAACCAGCCTCTCAATGAATTATGGATTGCTAAAACAAGGTATTTGGATCTGTCCACACATGCAAAATCAGTGTTGACCTTGTAGTCTAGCTAAACATTCCATGCAGTTAAGTTGACCTTGGAAGCTGTGAAGTTGGGTTGGGTAGGATTGTATGGAATATCTAGCAAATTTCTGTCAGTCAGAATTTCTTCATTTCTTTTAGATTTTTGTGATCAACAGTGGCAATAATACATGCAAAGTTGACAAATCTCTGCATTTGCTATATGTACTTAATTTGGATCAAATGCAATAATAAACTGCAATGGAATGTTGAACCAAACCCTTCATTTGAAATATGCAATCACAATAATGAACGTAACATTTCCTAATCCCTTCATACATTTGTAATAGCTTGTAATGTAAGTTTTGTTTCCACAATATTTTCATGTTAAATATAAATTTGAGGACAAAAATGTCAGCCAATTAAGGTCAATGTTCAATTCCACACGTCCATTTCTTATCTTTAATTAAAAAGATTAATGTAAGATTCATTGTTTTCACTAATATAATGAAAACCATTGAACTCACTATTTTAAAAGGTTTACAATTAGGACATATAAAATACCATTGACCTGATAGGAAAACTATGAGATGTTCTGACTAATATAGTGAAACAAACGCGCGCGCGTGTGTGTGTGTGCGTGCGTGCGTGCGTGTGTGCGTGTGTGCATGTGTGTGTGTGTGGCGAATTATTAGTGTGGTTTATTATTCTGGAGACCCGTGTAAAAAAAAATAAAATAAAATAAGCAAAGACTAACCCTGCAGCTAACATTGAAATTCTGTATTTGTGCCTGTGGGAAAGCTGGTATAAATATATGTGAGGTATTACATCAGGACTGTTTTCCTAACGGCATACTTCATGTTCAATCTCTACAATGCAACATTTGCTTTGTTTTATCGCCACTCTTAAGACATACCTCCTCCTCTGTAATATATCACAGAGTCAAATGTAAAATCACACGAAGACACAAGTGTATTAAACATTAACTGATACAGTAGTCATCCCTTTCATGTACTGTAGTTCAATCTTATTTCACACCTCTCAAAAATACTTGATTCTGATTGGTCAGTCGCAGCATTCAGAGGACAGAAATTGTTGTATGCTGAGAGTTTTGGCTTTGTTTTCCTATTGACGGGCTCTCTGCATTATATGTATGTGTAATTTACATTGCTTTGATCATTCTCTGTAGATCCCACCTTCTCACACACTATAATTGGTTGATTATATACAATGCCAGCATGCTATTGGACAAACTTCTTTTCAGTCAATACCTTCAGCAAGTATGAAACCTGTAGGAAAACAAAGCCAAAACCTAGACATTTTAGGCAATTTAGAAATCCCGGCCAGGTCATGTCCAGGAAAAAGGGGATGTATAGTCACCCTAGACATGTCTGTATTGTATTGAGAGACAAACTGCTTTGCAACTAAGAGTTCATGCAGTCAAATCTCAAAGGTCATCACCATTTGCATCATGTATACTCGATGATGTCAATACATCTGAATTACTGCAGATGCTAACATCAGCTTTTAGGCTTTTTTTCTACAAGTGTCTCCTCCTTTTCTGCAATGGTGTCCCGATATAATCCCTGGGCCCCGAGCAGTGCTTGAGCTGGTCGAAATGTAGACATCAGCCACTTGTTATGTTGAGGTTGGGCCCCGTCAGGAGGGGTTGACAGCCCCCCTGGGTCTTGCGGTCTCTGCCACACTATGATTCATGACTGGCTGGGAGACAGGGGAAGTTCAAGTCTGCCCTAATCCAAACACTGAGAAAATGGAACAGAGGAAGCAGGGTCGAAAAGAAAACACAGCGAGAGACAGAGAGAAAATGTGGAGGGATACAGTGAACTTGTAGAACGCCGGAAAAGGCTTTCAGTGGCTTGAGCGAGTGATAAATTTACTCTAAATTCTGTTCCCTTTCATGGGAACTTAGAACTGCGTCCTCTAGGGGTCGCTATGGGGAACGCCTCGTGGTGACCCGTGTTTGAAGCATACATTGAAAAAGCACCAACTCGTTGGCCGGCGACAGCCATGACGTCACTACCGGTGTGACTATAGTATAAATAGGCGCCGGGAGCACACATCATTCTCTTCTTCGTCTTCATTGACTGTTTTGTTTGAAGCGTGCATTTCTATGGTAAGAGCGATCTCTATTCATCTCATTATGGCGAGCACTAGCAAAGCGTTTAAGGATGTGTGCATCCGTGTTGACGTTGTTTAACATCTGATGACACACACGATCTATGCGTTATTTGTTTGGGCGAAGAGCACGCACGCGATGCCTCCGAGGGGGCAATCGGCGTGCACTGCGAGCGTTTTTTCCAAGGGAAAAAGCTCCGCTCTCGTTTGTCTCTCTTTTCGAGGAAAAAGGGGCAGCCGTCTGCTTCCAGGCATTCAGGACCCGCCGCTGCTGAGGCACGGAAGGGAATGAGCTCGTGGGGATCGCAGGTGGATCTGGCCGATGAGTTTGAAGAGGGGTTTCCCTTTCGCAATCGTCGGCTGTGCACGAGAGTGAGCCGCTGGAGGATGATGTTATTTCATTAACATTGTCTGATTCAGGGGCCAGTGCTCTGCTGAAGCAGGAAATGTCTGAGGAGGGCAAAGAAGCTGAGGCTGAGCCTTCCCAATCCTCCTGCCCTGCGTATGAGCTAAAACGGTCAGTGAAGATGAAGAAGAGGATGATGTGTTCTCCCGGCGCCTATTTATACTATAGTCGCACCGGTAATGACGTCATGGCTGTCGCCGGCCAACGAGGGGGTGTTTTTTCAATGTATGCTTCAGACACGGTCACGACGAGGCATTCCCCATAGCGACCCCTAGAGGACGCAGTGTCTCGTTCCCTACTCAGGGAACCATGGTTACATAAGTAACCTGAGACGTTTGGCTGGATTACTGTATTCTAGCATCTTTCAGTCTTTCTTATTTTGATTTGAATTTTTGTTCAATAAATTTTGTTCAATGACAGTTTAGTCCCTTAAACTATAAATACCATCTTCACTTGCAATAGGACATAGCAGGGCCACCAATAATGGTGGGAAACTGAAATTTTGTTCAGGGACTGGGCTTGAGGTGGGCACCAGACTGGATCGCAAAAGTGTGCTCGTGATGAAGGTTTTGTACTGGACCCAATAATTGCTAACTGCAGCCCTGGTAATTCACAAATAACAATTTGAAAAATTGTATTTGCTTTCCCAAACATCGGCTAGATGCAATGTATTAGTTAAATAATTTTATCGTATTAAACATTTAACCCTCTGGTCCTCTTCGATTGGGTCAAACTCATTTGCGGTCAAAAG
>NW_015540842.1:1331814-1337002 GCF_001515605.1 Sinocyclocheilus anshuiensis | reverse complement strand
TTTTTTTTTTTATAATTTTTTTTTTTATTTTTATTTAGAATTTTGAGGGGATTTTAAGATATTATGCAATATTTATACATGTTTTATTACCTATATTCCCCCACAATAATTAATATATTTGTATTTAATTATTTAATTATTATTTTTCAATAAATTGATTCCTTTTGTTATTTTTAGACATAATTTCTTAATTTTATTAGGTTTTGCTTTTAGTTATATATTTAGACATTCTAAAAGACTACTTTTTGTCAAGGTTTAGACATTTTTGGTTAGATAAATATCAGGTTTTGCATCATGATCACAATAAAACATTGTATGTGTGTGTGTGCGCGCGCATGTGTGTGTGTGTGCATGGGTGTCTATTTTGCACTCTTCTGAAAATCTGCTGATTTGTAGTTTGTACCACCAAAATATTCTCTGAGTTGTATTTTTTAGTATTTCCCATTAATTTCCTATGTCGGTCATTTTTGACCGGGAAGGAGCCAAGTGTGACTTTTTTTTTTTTGACCCTTTAATATATACAAATCATGTCCATGGTTTTTTTTGTGTGTTCACATAGCTAATGCAATAAAAGTCATCAAGTGGCATCTCATTCCGATGAAGCTACGATTTAAAAAATTTCTAAATATAACATTTTTTGGTCAAAAATGACCGAAGAGGCCTAGAGGGTTAAACCTAAAGTTAAGCCTAAAATGGTCTGAAAAGGCATGCTGCAGTCACGACGTCAAAACCTAATATTAAGGTAATAATAAGGTCTGTGGTAAGCATAGCTTGATGATACATTTTGCTCTACAACGTAAACTGCACACAGAGTTTAGTAATGTATGGAAGTGAAAACTACATTCTACAACCAAATTAACTCGTGAAAAATTCAGGTAGTGACAACTGCATTTGCTAAAATTAACTAGTTGTTGATGATGTATTTAAATGCATATTAGAGTTGTGTTTCTCTTCTGTATGTGCGAAATGGGAATGAGGTACATCTTGATTCATTAGCCATTAGCCATTAACAGATCTTGCTAGAAAAAAAAAAGAAAAGAAAAGAAAGAAAGAAAAATAAGAACAAGTCCATTATAAACTTAAATCCAAATCTTGCAAATAAACTGCATAACATTGTGACATGCACCTGTCTACTTTATAAACTGAGCCCAAACAACAAGCTCAAAGATGCTTAGTAAGTGTTGCTTATAATAAGTGGAATTGATAACCCATCAAGAGCACATTCTGCAAGGCAGATTTCCAAACATAATGCACAACAGCTCTGTCGATGGTGGTTTAGTTAAAATCGCAAAACACAACGAGTTCTTAGTTGTTGTAATATTACTTTGGTGAAAAATAGCATACACCAAATGCATGATACTCTAGAAAGCTGCTATTGTTATTGTGTAAATCAGTGGGATTTCGAGAGTGAGTTCTGTTCTGTACACACACAATGATAATTTAGGGGATTCACACCTGTATTGAAATGTAGTTGTCACTCTTGAATCTTTGTGATTTTGAGTTCAAACTGCAGTATGTTGCGTTATCAATGTGAGCATAGTTGTTTACCACTAGCCAGATAAAGATTGAAGAGGAGAACAGGGTTTTGCATCACTGAAAATTGAGAATTCCTTTTAAATTGTAATTCAGTTACTGTCTATTACTTTCGAATTATAAGTCAAATAAAGTCATATATCTGTAACTGATAAAAGCAATGTCTGTCAACACAGATGTTGGATGTTGGCTTTAAAGCCTTGTTGAAAAGTTTAAAAACAAGTTTGAAATGAACCAAACTCTGACACGAATCAGACGAGCATGAAAAACACCAAAAGTGTGAGAGAGACTACATGAAACTGATAATTAAATGTCTGCACAAGTTACTGAGGTTCAGTCTGAGATCTCTAGTTAAATATCCCTTTAATTAAAGCCAAGCTGAATTGTTAGCATGCAGGGACGTCAACTCTATACTCATTTTTAAGAGTTCTGTCTTTTTCTAATTGAGTTAATAGTTCAGGAGATCACTTGATATTAATAGGAACTGATTTTCAAAAACTGCTCCGCCCTAGAGCTCTTGTGTTTGTTGGTGCCAAAGTTGCTGTTCAGCAGTTTGCTGAAAAAAAACAAACACTAATTTATTTATTTATTTACATAATATAAATGTATATGCATACAATTGTTTATATAGACTTGATCAGTAGATAATCTTGTCAACTTCTCCATAGCTCCATTTTTTAGGAACAAAATAACTGCAGATTTGTTTATATTAAAAGTTAATTCCCTTTATTAATTCTACAACAAACTGACATGAAGCAAAGACATGAAACATCAATGGCTTGTTTAGGTTGCTTCCAGTCTAAAGGATCAAAAATATCCTTAGCTTTGTTTTTACCTAATACATTCTTTCAGGAGACTGATTATTTCCACTGCGATTTTGATATGCATCTATGACATATGCTCTTCAAAGCCTAATCTACCGCAGAGACACTCAAGCTCCATTTTCAAAATGACCCTCATCACATCCACTCTCATTGAAGCTTTTAGAGCCATTTTGATGGTATTGAAATGATGTCCATAAATTACCATACAAGATCACCTTGCATGATATCATCGATGCAAATTCTATAAAGGTGCATGACATAGTGCATTAAATCTCAGGATTGATAAATTGCACATTATAACAGAGATTGTTGAACTTTTACTGCTTTTAGCTTATGAAATATAATTTAAAAAAAAAGGAGAAGATGACCTTGACTATAAAACAAGGGGGGAACGGAACGGCCTTGTGAACACTTCTATATTAACTTTTTATTTCTTTATTTCCTGCTGTATAAAATAAAGAAATATAAATAGAGTAGCTACTTTACTGAACATACCCCTCACCACCACTGGAAGATTGAATATTAGAGTGTTGGATGCATTTTAAATGTACATCTAGATATAATATATAGGTTTATAATGCAGAAAAATGCAGCCTCTTTAACTATTAATACAGTTTTGAGGTTGATGGCCTCTAAGTCTGTGATTACCAAGCAAACTGCTGTCTCTGAAGAAAATCCATGAATTTCAGAGCTGAAATAAACAGAGCGGATCATAATGAACACGAAACATGGCTCTTTGGGTTCTGGTAATGAAGCAATATTAGAACAGTTTGTTTGTATGTAATAGTATAAGTCATGTTATATTGCAATAATTGTATATATTGTGATAGTTTTTTTTTTTTTTGGTCATCTTGCAACCTATGTGCAGAAAGGCCCCTTGTTATCAGTGTGTGCTGTTCTTGCAGAGATGCCTGATGGCACTAGTGGTCATTTGGAACAAAGCCCTGGTCTTCAGTTTCATTTGGCAGGCTTTGGAGGCCCTGGGCCCTCTGGTCCAGTCCATAATCCAGCCCTGCTGTGTCTACACATCCATTGAATTCTATATTAATGTGTCAACTTGTGATGTTGCTTGGCAATACAACTAAACTCTACTTCACGTTACACCCACTAATAAGTCATTTCCCGCCTTGAGGTGTTTTGGTTCCACTCTGTATTTTTGCATTTGCTGCATGTTCACATGTAAATAACATTCTGCAGCAATTCTGATATCCGCAAATGTATCTTGTACTGAATAAACATACCTACGGGTTGACAACTTTCTACCAATGCACAGTAGTATATAAAGTATATATACAGTATACAAAAGTGCCATAATTCAACCAAGCCTATAGTGAGTCACTGTTGGCCTACTTCTCTTCAACTCATCAAAAGAGTACAGTAAAGTGAAAAAAAGCATGTTTCTTAATGTGCTTAAACACAAACCATCCATTAAGCAACCAATATGAAAATAATGTTTTTTAACGATAACTTAGTAGAAAATGTGACAAGTATCAGGAGACAATGACTTTTGTTTTCTTTCCCTGACACAACTAATGCTTACTATTTCCCTTTCTTCTGCAAGGTTGCTCTGCTTTTTTTAAAAAACAGCAGAGGAATAAATTTGGAATAATTGCAGCCAAAGTGCCTGCCGTACTCCGCTGCAGCTTCAGGGAACGAGGAGAAATCATCTGCCGCCTTTTTCCTCCTCCAGCTCTTTGCGCACTGGTTCCCTTGTCATTGCAGAGCAGAAGTCTTGCCTGTTTAAAACAGACGTAATTAAACCTCTCTGCTCTCATTAAATATACAGCTGTCTGCAGCAGAGCTCCCCGACACCTCTAAGTGAATGTAAATTTCCATTTCATGGTGCGCGCGAAGGGAGAGAGAGAGGAGAGTCGTTCTAGCAAGCCCAACTATCCTGCACTGCTGGCAGCACGTAAAAATTACCGCACCTCTAAAATAATTGCCCCTTTGTTTCCAGTCAAGCCATGTATGGAACGGCCCAAGCGTTATATAATTCATGTGTTAGGTATAGAGTCACAGGTCTCCTAGTCGTAGGAAAATATGGAGCTTTGCGATATGAATAAAAGTGCAGCAAATGTGGTAGGGGGTAAAATTTAGCAGACTTCATTATGAATTCCTCTCAAATTTGAATGCTTATGCAATATCTCTACCAGATGAAGGGACACTGGAGGAATTGCAGGGTTAATCACAGACTTAATGAACTTTCTTTTTTTATATAGCTCTATTCAGGGAGAGAATATAATTGAATATGAATTTTCTCAGAATTTAAAGGTGAAGAGTGTAATGTATGCGCCACCAGTGGCTCTGTTAACCCCTGCAATAACCTTCCAGGTCTGCCATTGGTCATCCAAACAGAAAGACCCTCCCCTAAACTTACAGCATTAGTTGAGCTGTTGTTGTGCCAGGCTGGTTGGCAGATTCAAAAAGCCAGAGTATTGTTTATAATGATTTACAAATAGTTTCCCCAAACATTCTGCCTGTCAGGTATTGGTGGGACAAAAACATAGCCCCGCCTCCAAACAAAAGCAATTTGTAGAGCCAGTGTTGCTATGTCAGTCAACTCAAACAAATAGAGCAATGTTGAAAATGTATGAATGGGTTGCTTAAATTGTCGTTGCATTATAAACTGGGATAGAAGTGCACCATATAATTTCAAACTCTTCATAATAGAAAATCCCCAAAGACTACACTTCTCATTAGTCACTGAAATCAAAATTGACTATAAGTGAGATATTGGTTGGCATAATCAAAACATTGCTGTTTCTGCTTTGCCTCCACGTTGTGCATTTCAAATCCTTTAATGCACAGCTAGCCGTCGATTATCCCTTACA
>NW_015540842.1:1325828-1331778 GCF_001515605.1 Sinocyclocheilus anshuiensis | reverse complement strand
AAAAAAAAAAAAAATATATATATATATATATATATATATATATATATATATATATATGTCATCAGGTGCCATGTTAAATACAGCAGCATCTCAGAGATCTCTAATCAGTTAATTAGCAGAAATTATTACTCAGCCACATGCGTGACGTCATTAACAACGGCCCCTGTATTCAGTGTTGCCAAGTCCGCAGTTTTCCCGCAGAATTGGGCTACTTTAACACTGTTGCCGCGGGTTGTTTTACATGTCCGCGGGTTGAAGCGACTCCAATAACATGATATCCCCTGGAACGTGAATTTTAGCAGGGGAACCCCGCCAAAAAACGCGTATTTTACATATTTTACACCCCGGAACGCGATTTTTAACTGGGGACCCCCTCGAAACGCGATTGGGCTCTAGTTTTGGCAAAAAACGCGTATTTTACACCCCGGAACGCGATTTTTAACTGGGGACCCCCTCGAAACGCGATTGGGCTAGTTTTGGGCTAGTTTTGGGCTAGTTTTGAGCAGCAATTGGGTGGGTTTTCTTGTGAAAACCTGGCAACCCTGCCTGTATTGTTTAAATAATGTGGTTCAAACAACAGAGATGCGACCGTGTTTGGGAAACAGTCATGACTAGCTAGTTTGTTTCCACAACAATGCATCATACTATGGGGGTTAATCAGTGAGTTACATTGTTTTACGGGAAATGCACCCCAGCCTGACACAGCAACTCCTCAACCAATGATGTGAATTCTGGTTGGAGTAATCTGTTTGCTAGACTAGTTTGAGAAATGTGTTTGAAAACAAATGGTTTTGGTCAATCGAGGAGTACAGAAATTGCACACATCAGCTTTAACTTAGCTAAATTTAACTTAATGCCATTAAACATTGAATTAATAATCATAATTAACATGTTAACTTTGGCAGCCTGATATTGAACATATTCTCTGAACAGCACAGCAGGACAATTCTCCATTCAGCAGCAAAGGTAAGTCTGATTTTCTTTTCTTTGTCAA
The DNA here is from genome assembly GCF_001515605.1 of Sinocyclocheilus anshuiensis. Taxonomy (NCBI): domain Eukaryota; kingdom Metazoa; phylum Chordata; class Actinopteri; order Cypriniformes; family Cyprinidae; genus Sinocyclocheilus; species Sinocyclocheilus anshuiensis. The sequence continues at coordinate 1,330,784 of NW_015540842.1, read as the reverse complement.
CATCCCAGTGTATTATATTTGACAGGTAGTCATCATGGTACAGGTGAGTAAGCATACTAATAGGCCTATTTTTTTTTTTCTTTTACATCATTTCTTAATTTTACAAAAACGTTACAAGCAACTGGTTTGGAAATACGCAGTCAAATCAAAGGATTCAGATCAATTCACTAGTAATTCACAAAGTGTCAGGCCCTTTTTATCTGTGGAACACATATCCTAAGACAGATGGCACTCTGCAGTGAAAATGGTCTAGATAGTGATTACATCAACATACATCATTCTAACAGCAACTAACACAGTAGTGATGATTGACAACCTGAGTTGTGGAGAAATGGCCATATCTCTGCTCCCAGGAGCCCTGCAGTTCAGCACTGAGGGGATACTGGGACTTGAAGCATTTCTGACAAATAAGGGAATGTAGTGCAATCCTGTGGACACACATATTTCTATATAGGGGGAAAACATGAGGGGGTGACCAATCGTAGACACTCTTGAGCCTTAAATAAATGCTCATTGCTGAATCCCGAGGTCTCAAGATCTCACTGCCAGTCACTCATCCTTCCAAAGCACATCTATAATTCAACTACAAGCCCTCATACAATTCATAGAGCCGGTGTGTGCGAATGGGGGTAGGCATCCTGTCTTTAATATTCAGTGTCTCTTCTTTCACCTGATCCTGTTGCGTTTACTTTTTAATTTCATGGCTGAGGCCAGTGTCATCTTGACCACCCACCCGTTCCCTCAGTGGGAAAGGTCGCATCACCCTCACTCACAAATTCAATTACCTCAGTCGGCCGTCCGTCGCTCTGCCATGCCCTCCGCTTGAAGCAGCTGTCCACAATTTGCCCACTTCACTTCAACATCTTCCACACACAGGAAATTTCATGCCTATCTGTGGATTTTCTGCACTATAAAGACGTCAACGAAAACCAGTCATAAATCAAATGGCCGCGCTGCTAAAGTCATGCATTCTCTCCGAGTTATTTGCATGGCTCAGGAGAACCCTATAAGAAGACACTGGGGTGGAAATATGCTGTTTTTGCCAAACACTTTCCGCATCTTTAGTTTCATTACTCTGTTAAATTTATTAGTAGCATCTGCTAAAACAAACATCTCTATTAATATTGCTAATACCAAACATAAGAGATTTGTCTTTTCTCAGTATAAATATCCAAATATCTTCAAAGAAATCATTTTCTTGTCAAATCTAGTACAATTTAGTGAGGTTAAGGGGAAAGAAAAAAAATCATTTATTTTTATCACTTATTTTACACTTGTCTTCAGTGTTGGGTAGTAATTGATTACATGTAATCTGGATTATGATTCCACAAATTAAGTGCTTGTAATTAGATTATATTAGATTTAAAAATACTCGTAATCAGACTACAGTTATTTTTTATTGATTACATTATTACATATCATTCACATGGTCACATGACATGCAGATAAACAGGTTTAATATTTCATATATTTGTATTAAGCATTTTATTTTGGTTGTAATAAAAAAAAAAACAATAATAATTTAATCTTTATGACTTAATTATTAGTTTTTCATTAAAATGACGAATCACAATTTGGGAAACCCTGTCGCAATGAATGCACTTCATGTTGTTAATAACAAATTTTTATATTTTTATTTTATTACATTTAGTATTTTTATATCAGCTTGATACAAGATTATCCTGTTTAAATCGATGTGACAAACGAGTTAGGTCAAAAGTAATCTACCGTAATCAAAGTAGTCTGATTATATTACTTGAAATTTCTAATGTAACAGATTACTAACTCTAATTTTTATAATGTAAATTGGAATTAGTATCAGGCTCCAATTTTTAATCTACAATCTAGCTCTGCTTGTTGTACAATTTTGCCTAAATTAATCTTGTTTTAAGGATATTTCAATAAAAAAAAAACATTTATTTATTTACTTTCTTTCTTTCTTGATGTATATACACCATTTGTTCTACAAAAATGAATAATACCTCAAATCATGGGGCTTGTTATTATTTTCAGAATCACAAAGACCAAGAATGAAGGAGGGAGCAGAATCATATCTGGTATGATTCTTCAAAAAAACAAAAATGTAAGAATTTAGGTCTGTCCAATGTAGATTTGCTAGCATAAGCAATGCTGTGCAAAATAAAAACTATCCCAATTATAAAAAGAGATGTTAAAAACAACCTAAGTATTTTTGAGAAGGGTTATCTATTCACAGAGCATTCCTAGCTTTCCTTAGCCTTGCTATTTGATATGCAGTATGCAAATACGATTCACAAACAGATAAATAATACTGAAATAAACCAAAGCATGGGTCAGGTCCAGCTGTCAGCAGGAGGATCCAGGCCTAAATAAACACATCAGCTCTTAAGCGACCAGTGGTGCAACAGGGCTCAGCAGGGGTGGTCACAAACAGGAAAACATCTCTTCACCTTCTCGTCCGAATAACGACTGTCACTCTTCCTGGACAGAGCTGCACAAGCTGGAAATGTGGAGCTCTGTCCCAATAAGTGGACTTGCTCTGAGAGTTCCTGGAAGTTCTGCAATACCTACCACAGCTGGTTATTTAAAGAACCCTAAACCAATATCTTAATGTCACTGTGTTCAGGCAGTAGACCACAGAACCAGGCCTTTCACACCAAACCAAGCTGCTATTCTGTGTGTTGTCATGGCAGGCAAACTGGCAATGTCACTGGTGAAAGCTTACGGTAGAAACTCCCCTCTTTTCCATTCTTCCAGCTTTCTGTGTTTTACTAAATCTCTGTCTGGAAAAGCAAGTATTCTTGTAAGTCTTGTGGTGAATGAGCTGTGATGCAGGTACGCACAGGTCTATTCATTATATATCATCATGTCTGGGCCCTGCCCCATACATGTGGGTTTAGATGTTTAGAAAGTCTTCCTCTATTGTCATATGTTGTCTCTATCAAAATAACACAAACCACTGAAGTGTGATGTCAACAGAAGAATGAAAGAGAAGCAATTAAAAACCAGGAATAATAATAAAAAAAGTAAATGTAGAAAATGTTCAGATCTATGAAATCTATGAATTTTCAATAAAGATTATCAAGAACTAGAGTTGCCATTTATGTCATTATTTAAGGATGACTTTTTTTGAGTTGTCAAGATTCCCCAAAAATGGCTAGATATTGCTATATATATAAGCGAGAGGAAAAACGGCTATTAGCATTCCGCCTTCCTTGGACAAAACAGACAAAACAAAAGCAGGCACTGAGTGTTTATGTAGGCAATAAAAACAGGAACTAGACACCTGAAGACAGACCCCTAAACCTGATTATGATCTTTATTATGATTACAAAGAACTAGTGAACTAGGCCAACTACTATGATCAGTTTATCAGGTCTGTGTTTGATGGTCACAAAATAGAAAAAATAATGTTATACTGTATGTAAAACAGTGGTCAAATACAGAAGAATAAATAGGGTGAACATATGCCCTCTTTTTCCTGTATATTATCTGGCTAGGATTTCTAAACTGCGTAAAATGTCCTGGCTTTGGCTTTGTTTTCATATTGTTTTTATACTTGCTGAAGCTAATGACTGAAAAATAGTTTGACCAATAATGTGCAGGCATTGTACATAATCAACCAACTGTGCCATGCGAGAAGGTAGGATCTATCGATAACAGTCAAAGCAATGTGAATACATGCAAGTATAATGTATAAGGACTGTAGAGAATAAGTCAATAGAAAAAAAAAAAAGGCCAAACCCCGACATTTCGGGCAGTTCAAAAATCCTGGCCAGGACATTTCTAGGAAAAATAGGATGTAAGAACAAAGTTTAGAAAAAAAAAAAAAACAGAACACTAATGTAGTTTCAATGGTTATGCTAAGTGTTTCAGGCTTAAATAATTGCATAAATTGTCAGTTCACTGCATCCTTGCCAATATAAAACCCATATCTGCAGAGAGGGGACGACTTGTCGTACAGCCTGGAACCGTATCGCCATTACACCTCCACTGGAAATATGTGTTGGTCACATGAGATTAGACGCCCATTACGTCACCTGGCAGTGCTGAGTGTTGAGATATTTTCTATTGTGATGTTGTTGTTACAGGGGCCTGATCTGTTTTTACACTAAATCACCTGCAACCCTCTCCTTCTTCACCTCCAGACTCATTGGAATTACCTCACTGTCAGGTCCGGTCTTTTCAAACACGTGGAAAGAGGATTAATGGATGTTTTACGGAGCGGTTAGGTCTTTTTTTTAATTTTGCCGTCTGCGACGGCCTCTTGAAGGAAAAAAAGAAAAGAAAAGGAAAACAAAGTCTAGGGTAAGAGTAGGAAAGCAGGAGTGGCTGTACTTCAGTAAAGCGTATAATCTAAAAACACAATTATCCAAACAAAGCCCCTCCATTCCCATTCCACGAGCGCTCCTCCTGGGTTACAGCATCACCCACCTCCAGCCTTACAATAACAGTGGGAGCCTCTGGGATATTTTCGTCTTTCCCAGATTTCCTCGCGGGAGAAGAACAAACACTTAGCGGTTTTGGCGTGACCTCTCGCACTCTCTTTCTCGCTTTCCGTTCCTTCTTCTCTTAGTCTGTGTTTGTTGGCATAGCTTAGAGCTTTATTAAAGCTGAGACTGATTGGTAAATAAGAATTTGAGGAGGGGTTTTCCTTAGCTTGGATCGGTTTGATCTCCCCGTCAATATCCTAAAGGGAGAGGGGGTGAGATTCCCCAGGTTTAGAGTTTTTTTTTTTTTTTTTTTTTGGCTTCTTGTTAGGAAAACCAGACAAGCAACTTCGTTTCTTTATGTTTATGATGTTTTTCCCCAATATATTGTTGACACTGTCTGCTTGCAACTAATAGCCAAGCCCCCTCCTCCCATTTATTGGAGTAAAATCTCGTTTAACTGCAGACATGTGACGGTGTAATCCAAGGATGATGGTTAATACATGTAAATAGAAGAACAAGGCCACCAACAGAGATGGGGAGGAAA
>NW_015540842.1:1319405-1325644 GCF_001515605.1 Sinocyclocheilus anshuiensis | reverse complement strand
TTTGCATGAAGAAAAATGGTATATCAAATCATTCTGTTATAACATAGTTGAGAATTATCTTTATACAAAGTTTAAAGTTAAAAAAAAAAAATACTGAAAACTAAAAAAATTGTTTTTGCCTATGCATGTTCATTCATGTCTTTTTATTTATTTATTTTTTAAATTGAGTCCCGGTGTCCTCTTCCAAGGACGTAGCATAACTTATGAATTAAATATCTTTTGTTTTTTTTTTTTTTTTTTTTTTATTGTTGAGAATGGTAAACATAATGGGCTTGCCAAAAAATGAAGGCAAATGCAATTATCCGTCCATGAAAAAGGTCTTTGATGGCAGGCCTTTTCTTTTGGTGCTTGCATTCTGTTGTAACAGGGAAAAGGCACCTTCGGTTAAGGGAGGGCACAGAGGCTGAAATGTGATCTTTGTACCTTGTCGAAGCATCAAGCACAGGTGTTCCTACAAAGGCATTGACAAGTTTTTCAACTGGCCCAAGAGAAGAGGTCAGGCAAAATGGCACAATCTGAAATTCCTCCTTGAAGGCACGCTGTAAAAACATTGAGGAAGGTCACTATTTGACAATGGAGGGGCATGGGGGAATGTCTTGTCTGGTACTGAGTTATATATAATTTAGAGAAACAAAGTTAAAGTCAACATGAAACTGCATTAGCAACTTTTTTTAGATCAATAATTGTACTTCCAAGCAGGATATTTTATGTGAAATGTAGGCCAGGACTTGGTTAAATTTATTGGATTGGGTTTGGTGATGTTGGTTGATAAAGAAAGCTTTAGCAGGTATTTATACAAAGACAGACTTTTTTCCTCTTCATGCACTTATAAAATGTCCTCAATAAAGCCTGGAACGTGCATCAAGGACAGTGAAAAACATGTCACATAAGTTGATAAATGATCTTCACAAATATGTTCATCTACACAGCAAATGAACATAAGTTTATAAAATACATAAATACCCCTTGGTAATATATATTGTTTAAACTTGAAATGTGCATGTGCAGTCATAAGTGCGAGTCTCAGGTTTCCGTGAACTGGAGCTTCTAACAGCAAGCTGCAGTAATGCAATGACTTTACCAATCGGCCATTGGCTGATTGCCTTTTTATTCAGAAGGCAGGACTATTCTGCCATAGTGTGCGTTGCAGTTTCTCCTATTCATAAGTAGGAGTGAACCATCTTTGTATATCTATAGACTTTTGGTAACACTAAATACAGTGTTGCTTCTCAGTTTCTTGTTTTAAGATATTAAACTAGAAAAGATGACTAAAAAGTAATAGACTTCTTAACTACAAAATGAGGAAGAGATTCAAAATGCAATCAGTTTTCAATTGCTTCCCATGAACAGCTAAGGAATATAAATTACAACTTGAATAAATTTATATTTCAAATAGGCTATGGCGAATACAATGTTTTAAGGCATAATAAGTGCCAACTCAGTGCTTGTTCCAAAATGCTTTAACCATGTTTTGGCCAAATTCTAAAGCAGTGCAATATGTATCCATCACAGAGAAGACAATCCCATAATGCACTTTGAGAAGAACAGTGGAATAAAGTAATACAGAAGAATTGTGAGGTTTTAGGCAAACTTTGCATGCTTGACAATCCCGTAAAAAGTGAATCATCTTCAAAATGATTAAATATATGCAAACTTAAATTGGCAAGATCAGGAGTATACTGGCAAGGAGATACTGACTTGAGGTGTAGACATTTTTCTGAGATTTGCCTCTAGCTTCCCTGCCTGACTGGGAGAGACGGATTGGGGACTATTGATGGGACATTTCTGTGAGAAAACCATTCAGAGCAGAGGAAGCTGGGAAATAAAACCCAGAAAGCAGCAGTGAATGGCAACTCTGAATGGCCAGTTTCTTCTGAGGCCTGTGACTTTAAAAAAAACATTGCTTTTGGCTTCCCTTCGCTCCGTCTCCCTCCACTTGCAGTTAAATCAGGTTTAGAAAGGGGACGAGAGAGAGAAAAATAAATCACGTCTTCCTTTAGACAGAACGTCTTATTGTTTTTTTAGGCAGAATTAAGATGCACAAGGGGAAGAAAGAGCCAGCTCTCTTGCAAGTCTCTTTATTGACTCTGGGTAATCTTGACTCCACAGAAAATCCTTAAGCAGCTGGCTGCAAACCTTTCGGCTGAATGCACAAGCATACAATATCTCGCTCCAGCCCTGAGGCTGTATCCCCCGTCTCCCCGCACACATACACAAACACAGTCTCTATCCACACCCCTCCAAGTCTTCCCTTCATCCCTCTGGTGGCTCTCTGAGCCAACTGTTCTGGAAAAGGCAGGATTCGTTGGTTGGGAGAGGCGACTGGTGCCAAGAACAACACAAGCTCTGGGTCCTCTGGGAGTGCGGCAAATTGGTCTTCAGAAAGATACAGCTCGGTCAATGTCACTCGGGTCCAATTCGGAGGCCTAGACTTCAGGGTAAGACTCAGGGTGAAACCAGAGAAGGCTGGAGCCAATTCTGCTCAAATAGACAAGCTTCACCATGAAGTGGGACGGGAATTTGACTGAGCTCTAAAGTAATTGATTTCCTGTGTAAACAGGCAGCTGGTTGAGGAGTTGTTTTAAAGGTGTAAAGCAATAAGTGTTAGTGGTCAACCTCAACTTGGCTAGACGGATGCTCAAGCCCAACGAATGCAGTGTTGAAATTCTGTACTTACCACAAGCTAGGGGTAGGCAGTATCACCAAAATCAGATAGATTTGCTGGAAGATCAACAACAACAAAGTTGTAATATGTAATTTTTAAATGAAAGGTTCTTATAACAAACATCCATTAAAATGAGTTCTGCCATGTCTTGACTTGTTTAGGACATTTATTTTAACTCCCACATTAGCCTTTAAAATTAAAGGATCAATGTACTTCCACTTAGCATATTTGGATTGTACTTCATACTAAATTTCATCTAAAACTACCGCGAAATAGCTTTAGAAGAAACTAATTAGTTTGAAATGCATGATTAAATCTTGTCCCGTTCATAGTTTATTAGTCAAATGGACACAGACATCTTAATTATTTAAGATCTGCTTTGTTGGTGACATCACAGCACAGGCCATTCAATGAGATATTATAGCACTAGAATATATTGACCATATATGTGATATGCATTATTACCTTCTCCACATCAAATAGTGCTAGACGCTGGATGACACCTTGTTTGAAGTTTTGATGTTTGATCGAGGTGTGTTTGATGCTTTCAAAAGGGTGGGGGAGGATGTCGGTCATAAAAGAAAGGAGAAACCCACTTTGCTCAAGTTGTGAGGCATCTTTTGAAGTGACAGGCCAATAGGAAAAGGAATCAATGGTCACATGACTGCTTCTTGAGTTGAATGACACATTCAATAATGAGGAGCATGTTACTCTTATAGATTCAATAAATATTGATTACACAGAATCAGATGTTACATGAAAGCAAAAGGTTGTTTTGGAGGTTGTGGTTGAAAGGTAATTCCATGATATATTCAGTGTTTACTTTCAAACTGTTGCTCTCCAAATGAAGATACTAATAATGTTAATTACTTTGAAAGCTTAAAATGATCCAGTCCTTGAGAAAACAGTCTGAATGATTTGATCTGAGTTTCAAACTGCTTTGGATTGCTTAGCTTGCCAATTAGACTCAAAAGAGTAAACCATTTGCCAATGGGGCATAGCTAGTTCATACTCTAAAACAAGTACACTACTTGGTTGAACAAGTAGTTTGCTACTGGAAACTCTACCCTATTTAAAAGTAGAGCTGCTGTCAAATGCAGTGTAGTTAAGCTAGTGGTGTCGCTACATGTAGTTCTCTACTCCACAACACTGGATATATCACTCACTATATCAGGTTACAAAATTCAGTGCATGTGGCATCCTGTCAGTGTTATGTCTGTGTCAGTCCTTTTCTAAAAGGAAAGTCTTCCAAATGTAAATATGAAGGTGGATAAATGTTGAATAGGCAGAGGTGTTAAGATAAGCGATGGGACTGATTATTTTTCTTCATACATGGACAGCAGTAAGTCAGATGTGCAGATGGGTAGAACTCAGGCAGGGGCGTTTAAGATAAGCCACTGTGATTCTACTATGCATGCAAATCCTGCTCAGACACGCAGAACGCACAGGCATGCTTTAACTCATGGCCAGTGGAGCTTGTTGTGACTTAAGTCTTTGAAGTGCTTCTTTAGCACACATGCAGAGTAATTGGAGGACAGGGGACAGCTTTCCAATTAATAGTAAGAACTGTTGGCTCCTCAAGTGAAAGCAAAGAACTACAATTAATGACACAAAACGTCAACTACTCAAAGCTGTTGTAGAAGTAGGCTTAATCTCCTTCACTTGAAGACAAGTGTTTTTCATGAATGTTCATGAAAATTGGGAGGGTTTTGAAGGATGGAAGAGAAGGTGCAGTGAAACATGAGGCAAAATATTTTATTTGAGACAGTGTGTTTGCATATTCTCCTTAAATGATTCATTCTGTCAATTAATCATCCCCATGCATTTTCCGTATTACTTAATCGTCTATAGAAAATCCGTCTATAGAAAATCCCAAAAAAAGTTTACAAGTTTGTCTAAAGTGCTATTCTTTGTGCATCCAAATCATAGTGACCAGAAACTAACAACCTCCAAAAGCATAATAGTCCGTAGCACTTGTGCATTATGTTTTCTGAAACCATACACTAGCTTTTTTTTTTTTCCTTAGTTCTGTGACTTCAATTTGCATTGGTTCTCATGTCATGCGACTGATCACTGAGCAGCAAGTCTGAAGATACGCATGTGCAAATGAGTATGTGGGAGTGGGGGTGAGTATGATCATACTTTAGTTTGAGGACCAATTCTCACTATTAACTAACTTTTAACCATGACTTTTGCCTCAATAAACTCCTAATATGCTGCTTATTAATAGTTAGTAAAGTAGTTGTTTAAGATTTAGTTCACCCAAAAATGAAAATTTTGTCATTAATTACTCAACCTCATGTCGTTCCAAACCCGGAAGAGCTTCATTCATCTTCGGAACACAAATTGAGATTTTTTTTTTTATCCATTCTGAGAGCTCTCTGACCCTCCATAGACACCAATGCAACTGCAATGTTTCCAGGTCCAGAAGCGTAGCATGGATATCGGTAAAATAGTCCATGTGACATCAGTGGCTTAACTTCAATTTTGCGACGCTACGAGAATACTTTTTGTGCGCAAAGAAAACAATAATAACATAATTTATTCAACAATTATTGTCCCTGAGTTACTGTCTTCCGCAATTTTGGAAGATGAATGAAGATCTTCCGGGTTTGGAATGACATGAGGGTGAGTAATTAATGACATCATTTTCATTTTTGGGTGATCTAACCCTTTAAGTTTAGGTATGGGGTAGAATTAAAGCAATCTAAAATATGGTGATGCATAATAAGGCATTACTATGTGGTTTATACAGCAAGTACTAATAAATAGCCAATACACTAATAATATGCATGCAAATAAGCAACTAATTAATAGTAAGAATTGGTCCCTAAACTAAAGTGTTACCAAAATCTACATCAAATAGCAACTAACATTTCAATCTGTTCCACATACAAAGTTATGACTTCAGTAGACAGAGTTCTCAAGTCACATCGATTACTTTTATGATGTTTTACTTTCATGAATCTTGAGGTCACTTTCATTGCATGGAAAATTGCACAAAGGATCTGCTGAACTTGTTGTTGTGCGTCGACCACAGATGGAATAAAACCATATGGGTTTGGAACAGCATGCGGGTGAGTAAATTCTTACAGAATTTGATTTTTTTGGATTTCAGTGAACTATTCCTTTCACCTTAAGTTCTTTGAGATCTAAAATCTTCCTTTCATAATGAGTAATGTTGGATTATTTTTCAAAATCGTAAGGGAGTTGCTCTCGTAGATGAACAGATTTGTCTCCTGGCTGATGCAAAACATTGCATTTAAACATCTAAAAGACTAAATTGCAAAGTTAATGTTGTAAAATATACACAGACAAAACTTCACATGTTCACTTGTGGTAGAAGCTTTTCCCTATCTTTCAATGGGGGTCCTGTCTGCATAATGCACCTCCAATTGCCGTTTAAATAGTGGCGCATTCTAGCGGAATGTAATAAATCAGCAGTGAGATTTTTCCTTCTTCCCAGCAGTCCCCACTCTCTCCAGCTCCTCAGATGGCTTCAAAGAGCAGGTATCCCACAAGACCCCAGGGGGCCCATGATTGAAAGCTCGGAAGGATGGACTGACTGCCAAAA
>NW_015540842.1:1311602-1319064 GCF_001515605.1 Sinocyclocheilus anshuiensis | reverse complement strand
ATAGAAAGAGGGGGGGGGGAGGGCAACGCTTATTTGAATACATTTCATTTCTATAGATTAGGTGTGACAACTTCAAATATTGGGGGAATCTTGGGCGTAAAAGGCTTGAGCGATTTTGCCCTCCACTGGGTGGTTTCCAGATGTCAGACTACCAAACGATTAGCATGGCACACACATTAAGAGGAGGAGGGAGACGCATATGCCACTGCGGTGAGGAGAGAGCAGCTTCCCTGCAGGCCTGGTCAGCCCAGCACTGCAATCCACTCTTCACTCACACGGAAAATCAGTTTTCCTTGCTATGCTACGCTGTCTCAAAGATGTCGCCACATAATCAACTGATGTCAAACTGCCTCGGAATGGCAAACTCTGTCTCATTGGAAAGGATAAATAGGGCAAACCCCTGTTGGTCGAGCAAAGTAAATCGATTCTAGATTGATTTTCACATTACCATTGATTATGCTGGCTTGACAAAGCCAACAAACTGCCATTGTGTAAACTTGGTTTAGTGTTCATTCTAAATCTCAAAACCCTTCCTGAATCCAAGGCCTTCATAACTTTTGAGCAACATTTATCCAAACTTAGCACAGTCTTTCAGTTTGTTTCGACTTGGCATCTGATCAGACTCATGTTTTCCCCATAATGGACAAACAAACATCTATATATAAAGAATTGTATACTGTAATTCCACCTAGAGTCAATTTACACCCAACAAACTCAGATCTGGCACAGTAGACTTTTCTGACTTTGTCTATCGATCAATGCCCCCAGAATACATTAGCAATCACATCTATGCATTTGTCTACATAGCTTCCGACAAGACTTTGTCAAGCCAACATTCAAAGCTAGTCTTGTTTACCGACTGACTGGTTTGTCTATCAATCACTACTTGCAATTTACATAGAACGTATCGCAGAGTTCATCATATGGTTCTTTGAAACCAGGAATAATTACATCACAGATTAGTCTTGTACGTATTTTGCCTGAACAATCATCAGCCTCCCAGGTGCAACGGTGTGAAATGAATTTGTCATCAGCTTTAAAGCTTTTTGTGACAGGTCGTTTGAAAGTCAGACGGGCTGCTCGATGTGATGGGTGGCTTTCCCGCTGCTTAGCTTCTCTGCAACCCAGCAGGTTTGAGGATTAAATTTAGGGCTCCTGTCAAAGCCGGTGACAGGCCTCAAAGGGGCTTCTCCCCCGATCCCTGTTATTATTGCACGGGGGATATGTTCCATCGCTCTCTATTAGCAGCCAGAGGTACTCCGGTAAGATGGTGTAATGCGCTTTGGGCTTAGGCCTATGTCATTCACTCTTACCCAGGCCATGACAGTGCCGGGGCTAGGTCGATTTTCTGCGCCTTGCTGTTACTTACATGTTCAAAGTGAAGATTGGGCTCTGTCACAAGTCTGAAGTTTGTCGTGAGATCCTCTTAGTGATGGATGGATGACATTACATTGAGTATCGTGGAGGGATTATTGTCAAGAATGCCACAGCAAACGGACCGCACAATAGCTTTTAATAGAGTCCTAAGTGTCATTTAATGGATGCTTTTGCATAGAGCCCAATGACATATTTCAGCTTAATTTTGGCAGAGTAAATCTAGCAAGCTAATCAACACTGTTGAGCGGAAGCTTATGGCACAATACTCCCTGAAATGGCTTTAGTGAGATTCCTAGGATTATTAATAATATTTCAATTCTGAAAAATGACAAGCCAAAAAGGGGTATAAATATTTTTTATGGGGTTATTCTCTCTCTCTCATACAATGTAGCTGGATGCAAATGTATTACAACAAAGAACAGTACATTTGCTACCTTTGTTTATTTTAACTCTTAATTTATTTTTTTGGAAATCATGTTAATTATCCGACCCAGGCTCACTGAAAATGTGTGCTTGTGGCAAAATTTCTGCCAGCAACAAAATTACGTGCATTAAAGCATGTTTCACGGAAATTTCAAAGTGAAATGTCCAGTAAGTGGCGTTAAAACATACTTTCAACCATGGCCACGTTTTTATTACATTCGTACAGGCATGTATTGCTGAGTTTTTATTATGTTGCTTCAGTTATGTATTGCAAAGCTTCAGAATCGAAATGTCAGGGAATGCTGTTAAAAGATTAATGCTTTGTCGTGTTGGAAAATAACATACCCCCCTACACCAAACCCAACCCTAAACCTACCCAACAGTGTTAAATGTATAGTTCACCCAAACATGAAAATTCTGTCATTAATTACTCACCCTTATGTCGTTCCAAACCCATTAGACCTTTGTTCATCTTTGGAACACAAATTAAGATATTTTTGATGAAATCTGAGAGCTTTCTGACCTTACTTAGACAGCAATGTAACTGAAATGTTCCCAGGCCCAGAAACGTAGTAAGGACATTGTTAAAATAGTCTATGTTAATGCTGTTTCAAGGTGGGCCAGAGGGACACTGCCTTTAGCGATATTAGCTGTATAGCATCAAAAGCTATCTCAAGAGGAACCGCTCAAGAACAAGATTCTATAGGATATCCAAAACTAACAATATACTAACAGATTGTAGCAAGAACTCTTAAGACTGAGGTTGTGGCCTGAAGCGGTGCTTAGCAGTAGCAGTTAGCACAGGTTTAACGCTTGTATTCCCCTTTCCACTACTAGCTCCTTCAGTCAGTTCCCTGGGCCAGTGTTTGCCATTGAACCACAAGTACTTGTTCAGTCCCCTTAAGTTGGGTTTGGTACTACGCCCCTATAAGAAAATCATTGGGAAAATGTTTGTAAGGTTAATGAATTGCCAATCAGTATTTACAGCAAACACAGGGTTGCCAGCTGCTGTGGCTAGCCTTGAAGTCGGCCACCCCAGGGTCACCGCTTGGTAGAGGCACAGACAATGCTGTTGATTGGAATAGCAAACATTAGCTGCTGAGATTCGGAGGGTCAAAGAGAGGAGACTAGTTAAATGCAAGACCATGACATACTGTGAAAAAGGCTAAGGAGAACTGAGGGAGAAAAGACTGAATATATTAATGAAAGAAAAATTGCTTGAATTATGATTTAACCCCAGTACATTTGAATTAACATGTGACATCAGTGGTTCAACCACTGAATTATGAAGCTATGAGAATGCTTTTTGTGTGGAAAAGGAAACAAAAGATAAAGACTTTAATGAACGATTTCTAAACAAGGAGCAGCGCATGTGTGACACAGAAGAGAAGAATTGTTAAATAAAGTCATCATTTCTGTTTTCTTTTCACACAAAAAGTATTCTTGTAGCTTCATAAACTTACGGATAAACCACTGATGTCACATAGACTATTTTAACGATGTCCAAACTACCTTTCTGGGCCTTGAACATGGCAGTTGTAGTGCTGCCTATGCAGGTCAGAAAACTCTCAGATTTGATCAAAAATATATTAATTTGTTTTCCAAAGATGAACGAAGGTCTTACGGGTTTGGAACGACATGAGGGTGAGTAATTAATGACAGAAGTGTTATTTTTGAGTGAACTGTCCCTTTAAATAATCAACACATTACTTTTCAATGGATAGAAATTCTGTTCACAAAGTATCCACCCATATGCTCATTCTGATTCTATAAAACCCTGGTCTGTTTTTGTGGTATCATATTTTTTTTTTGATTTATCAGCCCCCAATCTCCACATTTAAAAACACAAAACTGTATTTGGCCTCTTCCCATCTAAGTGGGCAGTTCTTGGCAAGAATAAGATGCAAAGCGGACATGCTGACAGTCAAATGTCTGAAAAGTCCAAAATCAAAGCTTGCAGGGATAACATCCATAAACACACTCAAATTACACAGCTTATAGACACTAAAATTATACTGTACAGAATCAGGGGACAGGAAATTCAATAACATATACTTTGAGAAAGCGATAGCAAGCAAAAGTAGAGTTTGTAAATTTCCAATGTTGGTCTAAACCAAAAATGAGACCAATACGCATAATATTCTTAAGTACTAACCCCATTACATCCTTTTAAACATGCACAAACTGATTTAGCTTGTCCTAGCAAATGGAGCAGAATACTAAATGTGCTAATGTGTTTAGAAAAGCAATTCAAGAGCTCGTCTTCAAATCAATCCAGTTTAAAGTCCAATATCACACAAAGCTAACGAAAGGTTTCCAGTGGCCCTTGTTTCATAAAACCACTTTAAGGCCATTTTGAATCTCAACAGTTTGCCCTCAGCTCAGAATAAATGGGGCATATTGACTTTTTTCTTTTTCTTTTTTTTTTTTTTTTAAAGAGAAATCTCCGGAAAGCCAGCAAATCCCACTTATGGAGCACATTTAAAAGGAGAAAGCCCATTAATTGGGTTTTAAATGAGGCGAGCTCCCTCTCTCCCTGGCTAGAGTCGAGGGGCCCTTTTAGGTTTTGCGAGTGGGGTGGAGGGCTCTGCGCACCTTACTACGTCCTCCCGGCCTTCGCTTCCATGGTGGGGCAGACAATGAGCTAGCTGTGTGCCCCACAGACAAGGCTCTGGCCTGGAAGGCCATACCCATTGCTCTGGGGGCGGAGGACTAATTCAGGATGGGTAAAGGGAGGGGGCTTGCACACTGTGGGAACAGCCCCGTCGTCGGCCGACGGACAGCAGAGAGGCCAAAGCCGCTCATCATTTGCAATTCAGATCATGAGCAGCCAGTCCGGGAATCAATGGTGCTGTATTAATCTGCCGACTGCAAATGTCATCTGCATTTTGATTCTTGACCCCCTTTCTGACGCTGCCCACACTGGGGCCATTGTCCTGTGGGGGCCACCCCTCGCTGTGTTCTCGCGTTCCCTGCCCAAAGTCCCACATTAGCCAGGCAAAACCCACAAGCCGCGCTGCCTTTCAGAGCAGCCCCAGTCGCTGCTATTTAGCCGTGTGTTCTGCAGGTCTCTCACAGCCCCATAAAGGAATTAGGAGCGCGAGACAAAGCTGAAATACCAGTCGCTATTTGGAAAGCTAAATGGCGCTAACCTTTGTGGCCATTGTGACATATAACAATTTGTGTCACAAATCTAGTTAGAATGTGATGGTAAATCAGAACAAAACAAAAAATGGCAAAAGTCACAGCGGTTGGAGAATGTTAGCATGATGAATGCCATGGCCAAGGGACCAAAAAGGGATGAGAATGAGAAACAAACGACAATAAGAACCATATAAAAAACACACATTTGTGTTGTTGTTTTTATTGGATTTGTGCTAATTGCTTACGGTTTAGCAACACTCTTTAGCTATTAAAAAAAAAATAGATATAGGGTTGTAGTTGTTTCATAACCACATTGCACTTTGTAGGTTTGTTTGTGCTGTTTTGACCAATGAGTTTTATGTTTTATGCCAGTTCTCAGACATATCAACAACTTATTTACTTAAGGTATTGATAATAAAGTGCAATTAAATTATACAATTATCAAACAAACAAAAAAAGTAATGATAATGAAATACATGCATGCATACATAAATCGCTAATAAACACTAGCCAAAGATATTAATTTAATATGCTGCTATTATTGACTTTCATCCCTCCTGGGGGAGAGAGAGAGAGAGATTAATTCTGAGAAATTTCATGTCATCTAGGAATATCCAAAAGAGGGCATATTAATTAATTACCTATTCATATGACTCACAAATTCAGATCTTTTGATGCTGTTTACAAGCAAAATGATGTAGCTTTTGAATGATGTTCTTCTTTCACATCTTTCATCTAATGCTCGAAACTTTGAAAAGAAACAGACACACACAAGCACACAATTGTGATAAACAAACAGACAACCTGACTTTTAAATTACAGAAGCTCAATAGAATAAACAACAAATCCAACATATAAACATACCAATTTTGTTAATGCATTTGTCTAGTTTTGATTGACTAAATACCCATGTATTGATGTATTACTGTTACAGTTTCATCATGAGGTCAAAACATACTCTACACAACAAGTATTTATAACAGCCATAATCGCTTGGCAAATGCATTGCACCATTAATGGATTCTACGCACGGTCTTCTATCTACATGTTTTCTGCTAAAATCTCAGAGGCTACTGTTGTATCATAGCAAACTATGGTAATAGCAAACATTTCCTGTCATAATTTGTTTTACTAATTTAGTCAATTTACACTAACTACAACAAGACAAAAACATAAAATAAAAAATCCTAATGTGCAACGGAAACAAAAACAGCATAATTTAACTAAACTTTATAACTCAGGTGGTACAGCTGTAAGTGTGGCATTAAAATCACTGATAGCACAGTTTTTACATTGCTAAATGACACTATTATCAAAACAGCTGCGGTGATGCCACACTAATGGAAAATGTACTCAAGTTAGCAAATAATGTAGTTAAGTTTAGTCAGATTCTCTCCAAAACTGCTAAAAACGCCATGTACTTGCCGTAACCTAGAAGACCACAAACCAAACACAAAAAACACCAGGGGCCTCATGCATAAAACTTTACGTAGATTTCATCCTAAATGTGTGCGTACACACAAAAGCTAGATTTTGAGTACGTTCAAAAGTTTTCAGATTTATAAAGCCATGCGTACACCTGAACCTGCGCAAAATTCCCTTTGTAATACCCAGTCAGCGGAAGACGTGCATGAATCTCCACCCCGTCTCCTCCCCGAAATAGCCATATATGGAGCTTACAACGCCTAGTTTTAAAGGGGTCATATGATGCTATTTTAAAGATCATTATTTTGTGTATTTGGTGTTAACAGAATATGTTGACATGCTTTAGTGTTAAAAAAACACATTATTTTTCAAATACTGTACATTATTGTAGGTCCTCTATGCCCCGCCTCTCTCAAACACGTCGTTTTCAACAAAGCCCCCTCCTTTGACAAGCGCAGTCTGCTCTGATTGGCCAGCTGACCCAGTGCATTGTGATTGGCCGAACACCACAAGCACGCGTCGGAAATGTAACACCCCTTACCATAATCGCTTCAGCTTTCAAAGTAAATATCAAGACAGTTAATAATGTCGTTAGTTTTACCATCAGTTCAAGCCCGAAAGGGCAACAGAGTCGCGTGACAGACACAGTGATGATGCAGTACACAAGCCGCGGTTAAGACAGCTGACGTGCTATGATT
This sequence comes from Sinocyclocheilus anshuiensis, assembly GCF_001515605.1. NCBI lineage: Eukaryota > Metazoa > Chordata > Actinopteri > Cypriniformes > Cyprinidae > Sinocyclocheilus > Sinocyclocheilus anshuiensis. The sequence continues at coordinate 1,311,997 of NW_015540842.1, read as the reverse complement.
TCTGACAGGCAGTTCACTCTCCTGTGATAAAAATCCCTTTATAAATCCCAGTCAGGGGAAGATTGTGCGTACGTGCATCTCCACCCCGACTCCTCATATATGGAGCTTACAATGCCTAGTTTTACTATGCATAACCTCATATGCATATCATTTCCATGCATATTCCATCCACGTGACACCATGTTTAACGCAGTTAAGGGTACAAAACATTAGGAAAATATGATATACGGACTATAAATGTGTTTTGAGACATCACATTGCTATTCAAATTTGTGCAATTTTGCCTATAATGTAAACATATATTTTAGAATGTTTATAGCCTGATAAAAATGATTTTGTGGTGAAGTAAATACTACATAAAAACAAATGTAATTTCTACATTAAATAATTTAGTT
>NW_015540842.1:1295900-1310759 GCF_001515605.1 Sinocyclocheilus anshuiensis | reverse complement strand
GAGTTCATTTTCTACTCAAAATGACCCATTCATACTCAAACACTATTCACTGATTGTTACCGTCATTGTGTATGGTGTACCAAGTTTTGAGGTCTCTGTGTTCATTTGGGTAATAATTAAATTGAGTTGGCATATTATTTTAAAAGGATAACAGTCTGTCTACTTGCTTACAGATTTGAATTAATTCAATATTTAAGTTTTACTTAAGTATTGAATTTTTTTGAACTTTAAAATATGTGCGCAAACTTGCAAAAGAAAGAAAAATTAAGGGAATCTTATTGTTTTTTTTTTTTTAATGCAGTAAATTATTGTTATTTAACAGCACACATTTTTACAGTGATATGTAATACTTAAGTAAAATTTACAAACAAAGAGTCAATAAAATTTACTGGGAATTCCCAAGTAAACTTAACTTAAACATTTCTATTTAAAGCTACTAATAATTATGTTTAGGCTTTTACTTGTCAAATTTTTGTATATTAACTAGCCTTTTCTGAGTGAAAATTGTTTCCAAGCTTTTTTCAAGTAAATCCTACTCCACATTTTTTTCAGTGTATATTTTAATGGAAAGACATAGGCCTTTCTTTTTTCTTTTTTTTTTTGCAGTGTAAATAACTGTCTGACTCACCACGTCAATAACAAAACAGTTTCCTTCAAATTCTATCTTTTAAATATGGTGTTTGTCACAATATTGGGAGCACGAAAGGGGTTATCATTAGGCTACTGTCTGTGTGCGACACCTGTGAACAGAGGTTCTACTGTCATCAGACCTGTTCAAACCAGCCAATGGACTGTTTGATCAACGAGCGCATCCTTATGTCATCATATTCTGAGTTGCATTATTTTTATTCATTTTGAGGAATACTGAATCTGTGTTTTTTTTTGTGAGTGAGATAATGCATATTCATATTTATTTTAGAACTACAGTTGCATCTTCTGATTTCTCTCAACATGGGGACAGGAGAGCTGTCAATCAATAAATTTGGAAAAAAATGTAACTCAGATATTCTCTTGTAAATTAAAAAGTAATGCGTTACTTTACTAGTTACTTGAAAAAAGTAATCTGATTACGTAACTCGCGTTACTTGTAATGCGTTACCCCCAACACTGATTATAAGTAAACATAAATTGCCATACTGTGTGTTCACTTTCTTCCACAGATGATTTTAAACCAGCATCCATAGATACATCCTGTGAAGGAGAATTACAAGTAGGAAAAGGAGATGAGGTTACCATCACATTACCACACATACCAGTAAGAGTCATTGTCCCCTAGATCTGTGGCTGATTCATGTATGAAACCCTTTCTATGGACCACTTACTGTAATTTCTCTCAAGGGCTCCACTCCACCAATGACAGTGTTTAAGGGCAACAAAAGGCCGTATCAGAAAGACTGCGTTCTCATCATCAACCATGACACTGGAGAGTTTATGTTGGAAAAGCTCAGCAGCAGCATACAAGTCAAGAAAACAAGGTGAGCAGCCAAATGAACTGTGAACTTTTGTTTGTGAAGAGATTTCAGGTGAAGTGTCAACTAGTCACCAAGTCTTTTTGTTTGAAAGCGTAAAGGCATTGATTAGTCTCTCTTTTGTTTTCATTAATAATAGTATTCCTGTAGTTCAGATAAACTAGTAAACTCAGTATTTTAAGTGGCCCTTTCGGTTAAAGGTTTTATTAATCATATGCTGCTTAAAACTGAGTGCTGAATCTAGTGTTTCTGAGTTCAAAACATTAAATACTGTAAGCTCACCTATAGAAAATAGATAATTTTTTTTTTAAAGTGCCCGTATTATGGGTAATGAAAGGTTCATATTTTGGGTTTTGGGAGTCCCCAACAACAGGTTGACATGCATGCAAGGTCAAAAAACACCTTCATCGTCTTATAATATGCATATATTTTTACCTTACTTGCTCAACGACTCCTAAACAATTTGCTCAATGATTCATTTTTCCAAACCCCTCCTTTGCGTTATGCTAATCTGCGGTGATTGGTCCGATTGGTCTCATTTCCATTTCATCATGCCTGATAAAGCAGCGTTTGTGAGTGCAGTGCTGCTTAGTGTACAGGGTTACCGGGGAAACCGCTATTTTTACTGCTCTAAAAGCGGCACCTAGTGGCAAATAATTAATTTGCATTTTCATTCAGACCAGCATGAAAAGACCAACAAGTGGGCGGGCAATATGCTAATGTTTCACTTTAAATCGCATACCACAGGAAAATTGTTCGAAAGCAGCACATCCACTGCAAATATTTCTGTTTAAATTCATATTAAAATATTGTAATTTCTGGATAATAATTTCATGAAATTTATGTGCTTAACTTCATTAGTAATTTGTCATATTTAAACTAAATGTGTATGTCAAATGTAAAACAGACTTTAAAATCATTCTGTTTGCTTATTTCACTCCCTCCAGTAAAAGAGTGCATACGCATGGTCTAGAGTGTTCGTACGGTGCGCACATATTTATGTCTAGTTTATTTATTTTTTAATCTTGATATGTGCGTACGCACATTTCCATCCCCATTTTGTGCGTACGCAATGTTTATACATTAAACCCCAGCTGTCCACAAAGGCCAAATGTTATTTCGAAATCCTTATGTTGCAGGTCTTTTCTCTCAGGCATCATTCTGTTACTGACTGAATTTATTCTGTGGCAACACCCGGACCCCAACCGAGAATAAACATATAGATCCTCCTATAGGTGAGACACCAAGGGACCCGGGCATTCAAATTTAGGCAGTGCACACTCATAAAAGTCTCTGGTTTTGAGCACTACAGAACAGAAAAGCACAGTATGGTTATGTTTTAAAAGCACAAGCCTGTATCATATGCAAAATCATTGCATTTTATTAGCAGCGATTTGCTAAAGCATCGTTACTATTGCTAATACTTAAGACTAGGGATTTTAACAAACTCCAAACCATATTAAAATTCTGCATTTTGCCCTGTTTGTGCTGCAGACCTTGATTCTATGTGGCTTGTTGAAGAAAATGAGTTGCCCTTATAGTTTTTCTGCAGTTCTCTGTGTTTGTATGCTAGGGGTTCGAAGTATACAGACTCCATCTACGCTACTCCCTGAGAGAGAAAAATGGGGGAAAGAAAAAAAAAATGTGTGTTAGCCAAGGTTACAAAGTGCATGTTACCTCTTTCCCTCGCTGTCGTGAGCGACACATGAAGAGTCTCCCAGCTCACAGCGCCTCACTGCTGGTCTGCTTCCGTATGGTAATGATATACAGTGCATTAACTCAGTCTGAAAGGCTTAATTTGGGAGACTGTGGGCCCCGTCTATTTATGTTTCCTGCACAGTAACACCGCGCTCAGGTCCAGGCAGCAAGAGCAGCAGACTTGTGTTTATTTATGAGAGCTTCTTCCTTCATTCACTCTCAATCATTCATGAGGCTGGAGTGGACGGCCAAGTCAACCCCAATCCAATTCAATTCAAACCACTGCTGAGGAAGAGAAAGCTGAAAACACAGGCAATTTACTTTCCCGCCCAAATCCAAATGACCCCAAAGATAATGACTTGATCAATAAGTAACGCTTGCTACGTGTGTGGCCCTTTTCGGAAGACATTTCTTATTTTGTCGAGCCCAAGTTACAACCTTTAAAAACACAGATAGAGTTTGATTGACGTGACCACCACTGACACTCATACAATCTTTATGCGCCTCATATTTTAGGAGCTGATTACCCACTCATTCAATAAATAATTGTTTGTGTTAAGTCTTACGAGCTAACCTGATAACCTGTGTAGCGACAATGCTCATAATTCCGTCCAGACCTCCTTATCTGATTAAGTCCATTAAACATCAGCTGTTTGGTAATCCGTTCCTAAGTAATGAATGGGGAAAACAAATCACACCCATGCTAAATAAATTTAAATGTTCCTGTAAGGTCAACAACATGGAAAATGTCTGGCAATCAGAACAGTGAATCTTAAAAAGTTCAAATACACACAGATAATGTATTTACTGTGGAGAACATCTTCATTAGCATAAAATGCCCTGTTTATACCTTACAACCCTTACAGATTTAACTCCATGTTTGATATTATAATGGGTTTTTACAAAGCCTTTGTGTGAAATTGTGGCTAAACAGTGGCTAAAGAGTTAACGTTGGCCTGTGTTATTCCTGAGTTTTATACTTATATGGACTATATCAATAAATAAATAAAAATTTATATTACTGCTAATAATAAAGACCTTTAGTTTGTCAGCCCACTTATGCTGTATTTAATTAAATTCTAATGGTCAAACTAAATGTACACAAGCATAGCATTGTTTCCTATTTGGTTGTTGGGAATCTTTTTTGTTGACAGTCAAACACCTGCTAAGCTAATGCTAACATCGCCATTTTGTTTCTTTGTGGGTCTTTTTCCAAAGACACGTTCAAAATGTATAAATTCCAACCACTTACTTTGTTGCAAAGTAGCAAAATTTCACAGCCAGTCATAGCAGTCAACATGGTTCTTCTTCTTCTCTCGAGTTTTTTGGCGGATTGGCAAACCAACGTTAAAGGTGCATGTCCGCCACCTACTGGTCTGGAGTGTGAAACGTACACGGTTCAGCTATGAATTATTCAACTATTATATATAGTCAACATGGTTTGCTACATGCTAGTGCTAAGTTGAGGTGGGTGGGATTTATAACGTAGGGGGAGGGAACCTTTTCACTATGTTAATTTCTATTTTCCACAAAAAGATGTAAGTTGTATGTGCATATATCTGCTCATTTAGTCATATTTTAAGAGTATAGGCCTACTATATAGAAATGACCTCAAAGTTTGCACGTCTAATATGTTGCAGATGTTCTACCAAAAACAGTTTTTTAAATACTTACCTTTTTGACTAGCCTCTCATAAACTCTTATGACACAGAGTATGAGTATCAACCACTATGGAGACAGTATGAGAATAAAAACCTCATACACTAAAAGTGCAATCAACTTCCAGCTGAACCAGCACACTCCATAAATCACTTCTTTTTTTGTGCTTCATTGCTAGCTAAACCCAGCACTCTCTGCCAAAACGACAAGAACTATTTATCACTTTGGCCATTGTAAATGCTAATTTATGGCTTGAGTGGATGCGCATGAGTTGCCCCAAACCAATACAATGATGTGTGGAAATATAAACAGAGCAGGAAATTCAAATGCCTGGAATGACACTTAAGGCTGATAGTACATCTGTCATCACGTCTATATTTACTGTAACATGTTTATTGCCTTTAGCATGTCCCAAATGCTACAGCACACTTAGCCTAACCTATGTCCTCCCATTGTTGGCCATTAGCAACATTAGGGTGACCATACGTGCCATTTTCCCAGGACGTGTCCTGGCCAGGATTTGTTTTGGCTTTGTTTTCCTGTTTTCATGCTTGCTGAAGGTAATGATCGAAAAGTAGTTTGATGAATAACATGCAAGCATTGTACATAATGGACCAATCATGGGGTGTGAGAAGGTGGGATCTACGGTCAAAGCGATGCAATTACGCGTACATATTAGGTGTGTTCGATTTAAAAGCAGCGCGGCTCAGACCGATCAGAGTTTGACATCAAAGTACCTCGAGAGCGTTTCGAAAGCATAACCGTCTGTATGGTACTTTGATGCCATACACCGATCGGTCTGCACACGCAAACAAAGCCAAAACCTAGATATTTTAGGCAATATAGAAATCCTGGCCAGGACGCGTCCTGGGAAAATGGCACGTATGGTCACCCTAGCATCATGCTTTTCAACATGCCATATATATATATACTGTATATATATTTATATACAATTTTATTTATTTATTTATTTGTGGTGTCGTTTCCAACAAAACCATTTTTTTGTGTGTGCAATTTACAACCAAGCATTAATATTATTATTATTTAGAGTGTATAGTGAGTTGAGATGTCAAATTACATTTTCATGGCAGTTCAGGGAAATAAATCATGACATATTTTTTGTATACTGTTAGTGACTTTTAAAAGCATTTTAAGATTACATTTCCACAGGACCAAAAGTGCCCATAAGAAACACCCAAATACGAAAAACTGAAACAATGCATTTATTGTAAAAGCCGCTACATTTGTTGAAATCAGGATGGCATTTGTTATTTCGGGGGCTGATATAAGCCAGAATGGAGAACCCCACTCACCACATGTTGAGTACTTAAGCCCCGAGAGGGCCGTGCGGCTGCCCTTCCAATAAGACTGTGCACTGTGCCTTGTAATTAGAGCGGGATTCTGGAGGGTTGCTTCCGCCACTTGAAGACAAGATTTGACAAATGGCACAGCTGCACACAAAAGTTTTGAAAATATTTTGTAGCGGGGCTTTGCCAAGTCCCAGGGAAAGCTTTGCCAAGTCCCACAGAAAGAGTAACAGCATCTGTCCAGTGGCACTCGGGAAGTTGGGAAATTCTTCTTGCTTTCCAACAGCGGGGATGGAGTATGTCACCAGTTTTATGGAAAGGTTGTCCAAATTTCCTTTATCCAAATGGCACTTGATTATGCAGTGGAGCCTTAGGCAAAGGATGACGGTATGTGAAGTGTGGACAAATGGTGTGGTCAGCGAGAGACAGAGCAATGCACACCAACTAAGATAAGCCTATTAAACTAGGGTATGCAACACAATCTGCCTTGGCATTGTTGCACGGATACGTAACCCAGGTCACATTGTCTCATTGAGGCATCAGGACAACAGAAAGCAGTGATTAAGAATAAGATGGATTGCTGACTCTTAGGGTCAGCTATGTTTGAGTGTTTGCTGTCGTTGTTTGCCCAAGAAACTCCTCGTCTTCGTCTGCTTTTGATACCATCTGTGCGGGAATGAGAAAGAGGATATATTGTCCAAACAGGGACCTGCAGTGACTGACCGCCCCACCGAAACCATTGTAGCTTCCAGCACGGCCCCACTTTTTTTTTCTCAGAAAGTTTAAAGTTCGACTCCAAGTGCCAAGCAAAACATGCCGTAATGGATATTTTCTGCCCGAGCAATTATGTGAAATGCAACTGCCCTTCAGTTTGTTTATCATGGTTGATGGCAGAGTAAATGCTGCTCCTGGGCAGAGGACAAAAGTTCAAACTCTGGTTCTATTTGTCTGTTTGTTTTTCTTTGTCCGAGTGCTCCAAGCATGTCTTTATCTACTCAGTGCTCTCATGAAAATGTTATAATTTAGACATGTCATTTTATAGTGGACAAAACTTAAAAACATTACAAGCGAAATGGCTCTTGACCACTTTATGACATGGCTTTGTGGAGGCCTAAGAACTGCCAGCATGCAGCCCAGATGAGAATACTTAACGTGTGCTCTTGCTGTAGTTGCGTATTATCAAACTTAATTGCTGCAGGGGGCGATAGAGTCACCTTCAGATGTTAAACCAAAAGCGATATCAATCAGGTAAGTTTCTATAAAAACATTTCAAACAAAGTTGCCTAGCAGTATTTTCTTTAAACTGTTGCTAACCCTTCACGCTGATTCATTTATGGTAATTCCTGCTATAGCGCCCTTGCAGTAGCCTTGAGAATCTTAAGTGGTCAGACATATTTTCGAAAGAATCAACACACAAAATCAAACTGGTGTAGGTAGACATATCTGCATTCATGTACTTGCATAAAGTGTGGGTGTGTTTGCGCCATGCCATAATTACCGTAATTATGAGATACCGATTTGTAAAAAGCATTCACGTCCTCGTAGAACTCTTAATTACAACTTATATAATGGGAATTTTCTGAGAGCTACGATTTGTACCATGTGACCACTGTACCACCTGACTGACTCAGATTAATTTAGGCGCTATGTTTGGGCATTAATATTGTTGCCACAGAAATGATAATTCCGAGTCCATGGACGTGAACAGTTCCGATGAGAATGTCACGTGTCGTCATCTTGAAATTATGGTAATTATGACATGGCGTGAACACAGCATATGTCCAGGGTTGTAAACTCTAGCAAAGACATAATGACATAATGTTGATTAGCGAAGAAAATATGAGACTGAAATAATTTTTTGTTTTGTTTCGTTTCATTTTTTCAAACTATTCTCATGTGAATTCGTATAATTTTTTAATTTTGTGGCCAAATGCTTCAAATGTAGGTTAATTGTAGGCTAATACGATCCAAACAGTGTTTTAACTGTTTGCATTGTAATATGTTTACTACCATTGAATGAGTCTTACAGTGACAACATTTCTGCTAGTTCTAACTGCAAGTGTTAGTGAATTGTTTCACCTCAAAATTGTGCCATTGGTTATGCCAATTATTTTGTCCAACCCAGAGTGTCCATTTTAAAGGCATAGTTCACCTACAAATTTAAATTCTGTCATTATTAACTCACCCTCCACTTGTTCCAAACAACTGTGATTAATTAATTGCTACATTGGTGAGCATAAATTTCTTGATCAAAAGCCTAAAAATATCCTGTGGCCTAACGCAGTACACGTAGCAAGGTGTGTGTATATATATATATATATATATATATATATATACACATTATACACACACAATGTTTTAATGTATGTGTAATTATTATTATGAAAAAAGTTTTTTTTTCAATTTTTTTGAAGAATGTTGGTAACCAAACAGTAGCCATTGACTTCCATAGTGTTTGGTTACATATATTTAAAATATCTTCTTTTGTTTTTAACAGCTGAATTATCCCTGTAAACAAAAGATTGCAATTCAATTTGATGCCACTAGTGGTTACAGAAATTCCACTGAAATTAAACTGATTAACTAACTGATTTTTTTTTTTTGTAGTCATCATTATACCACTAATGCTGTCTAAATGTTTAACTTATTGAATTCTGAACCCATTGGCCACATACAGGTCACATCAGGACCACATAATGTTTTCTTAACTGTATATCTGAGTATATTGTTATGCTGAGGATTTATTGAATTTGTTGACAGGACTATGAAATTGCAAGATTGCAGTTTTCTTATATGTTTTTCTTAGAGGCTCGTTTGCTAGCCATAATTTATTCCCAAAGATCAAATTAAGCTCATGGCCGTTCACTGTTTATTTGGACTTGATAACGTTTGGATGATTTTCCATCCCAAGAATAGTGTCTGGCAGATGAGACCAAATAATCTCACGCATTTATTGGCAACCACTCTTTGTCCATTCAGTTCAGTTCGCTTTAACAGAGCGTTGCTCTGTTCTCACATAGATAGATTTACAGCAACGCTGCCAAGCAGCGAACATTTCCCTCCGCAGGCATTTGAACATTATACCCAACTTTACATCTGGCAGAGTCCACAACATTCCACTAAACAATTTGATTTGAGTTATCCAATCCACACACTTCCATTTATTTCTGCGGGGTATAATATTCTGACCACATCCATCGTTTCTAAATATGTAAATATAAATTGAATTATAGCCCTGAAGAATCGGTGGTCGTTTCGGATGAATTTGTGTCCACTTCTGAAGTATCAGAATAAAGAACTCAGCCCAGAATATCCCTCAACAGATTTTCACACCTAGCGTGTAACCCTTAGACAAGGCGTAAATATTTCACACGAGTTGTTACTAGGTGAGTCTTGAAAGTTCTCGACCTAGTTCAGGCGCTAGGCGCAACGGTGCCTGAATGTGCTTGCGCTGCATTCATAAAACATACAACCTCAGCCATTCCGATCAGTTAATTGTATCAGCCTCGCCTGTTGTTGCTGCCGTTACTGTTGTTGTTTAGGAGATTTCTGAGCATGCCCAGAGGACTTGCTTCTTAAGTTTGAGGTGGCTTTCAGGGGAGAGAATGTAGCTTGTGCACTTAACAGAACAGTCATTATCTAGCTTCCACTAGCGGCCCTAACAGACCTGTTTGGATAGCCATTAGAGGGGAAGGTGTTCTGGGGGAAAGAGAAAATAATGAAGCCAGTCTCTCCTGATTGGCATTCCCACCAAAGCCTTCACCATTTTTTGAGGGGATAACAAAGCGCTGAGAGCTGCGGACCGAGTACTTTCGCAGCTTATTATGCTGAGGGTTTGTGGAAGTCCTGTAACTATAGTCACTTTTCACTGTTACTGTTGTTGTCTTCAATTGTGAATTTTTGCAAACAAGTTCCATTTCATTAGCATTTGTGTGGGAAATAGGCAAAGTTTGAGACTGTCAGTCTTCCTGTCATAATGAGGATGACCATGAATATTCATGAGCAAAGAGATATGACTTCAAGCTGGGTCCGCAAATGAATGATTGTAGGGAAGAAATCGATCAACCCTTGCAATTTCACTGTTGAGTTAAGGAGGACTTTCCTAAATGGCAACAGTGAAGATTTTGATATTCTATAAAAAATACTCATTACCTTGATGCTAGAGTGTATTTAGCATCAGAACAATAGTTTTACACGACCAAATCAACAAATATAACAATTCTACATACACTCTTTAAAATAATGGTTTTTATTGGCTTCTATTGTTCCATGAAGAAACTTTAACATCCATGGAATCTTTCCATTGCACTAAAGGTCCTTTATAGTGGCAAAGGGTAAATTGCTATTTACAAAATACTGTAGTTTCACTGGGGAGCCCAAAATGGTTTTTGTATGAAATCTTGAAAACTTCTTTTTGTACACTTTATTTTCAAGAATGTAATGAGAAACTTAAATGACAGTAGTATTCAAAACAAACCAACAGGGAAATTTTAAGTAGCATGGGTTAATGTTCATTATGAATGAATGAACAAATAAATAAATACATACATTTTTTGACCACAAAAAAAAGACAGACAGACCAATCACAATCAGGTATTCCTGAGCGTTCTCTAATAATGTATATGAATAGCCTTAGATTTTCAGTATTTAAAAATCTTCAGTGCTAAGAATTTTTCAGATTGACTTCTCTGTAGTTTCAAAGATAGGTTGAGCTAATTTGAATATTTTTCCATATCGTGCCATAGCACCTCTTCGTAAGGTCAGCAGAGGAAAAAGTAAGTGTCTAGATGCGAATCTCTGAAATTAGCATGTCCTTCATCAGAGCGAGCAGCCCGTAAAAGAACACGCTAGCACGCTAGCACAGGAAATTAGATGCTCTCTTGGGTCTCCACTGCCTTCTGTGGCGACTATAAAGAAAAGTCTGGAAAAACTCACTCCATAATCATGCCTAGAGCCCCGATGGCAGTCCAAAGAAAACAACGTTGGACTGAATAACCTCATCAATTTTCCTGAGGGCTTATGAAAAAGAAAATTCCTTGCTCATTTGTCTCCAAGCAGAGAAATAAAGGTGTGCACTGTTTCGACATGTGAAACGTGTTGATTTAAGAGGCCATTTCACTACCTTGGAAAAATGCAGGGTCACTGCACAAGTATGTCTGATTTGTCAAAAGACAGAGTATAAAATTTCCTCCAACTGCACTCCTGAACAAACGCCTCGAGTACATAAGATGCCTCTACAAAAGACCAAAATTCCACAATTCCTGAGGTTGTCAAGCAGGCAGATGTGTGCTTATACCTTGGAGTTACACCTGGGGCTGTGTGTCCGTGTGCAAACGTGCATCTGTGTGAGTGTTTGTGTGTGTGTGAGACAGTTGTTGTTATTGCCGGAGATAGCACATTAAACCCAAGAGAGTCATGGCATACACGCACCATTAGCTTCGTGCGGTTTGTTCTGACCTGGTAGAGGCCAGTCAGTAATATGGTCATTAATATTTCAGAGCGCTGCTCACCTGGCCACAGGCTACACGCAAGCTCCCCGCAACAGCCAGTCAAATTCACTCACCCCTGAGAATGAGGTCTTCTCCTCCTGGACTTCACAAGCTTTAATGAGCTTGATGGATAGGCGGTATGCTATGTGTGTACACTGCAAACAGATATACACAGCTGCTGCTTTCTGTAGCGTCTGGAAAGCACTACTACTCGTCCTGGTGTTACTGGTATCATGCCTGATACCATGTGTGTGGCTGGATTTGGGGTCTGCATTGCCCATGTGACCCTCTGTTTGAACTCTAGTTTCACACCAAGCTGAAAAAGACTTCAGTTCTTCCATATTCTGCTTCATCCTCCTCCACACTGAGTATAGCTTACTCTAGTACAATCTAGTGTGACTGCACTATGTACTCTACATGTGTAGTGCTGCACACTGTCTCACATTTACACAGACACATCTGTCTGTCTATCTATCTATCTATCTATCTATCTATCTATCTATCTATCTATCTATCTATCATCTATCTATCTAAAATGTTACATGAGTTGGCTCAACTTAAATAAAAGAGTTGTTTGAAATACGCACATAGTATATTGTACTTATTATATTTAGTTGTTGAAAATAGTGATTCTGAGTTACCAGAACTTGCGTGTAAGTTTACAACACTAAATAAACCTTTGTTATTACAAATTATTATTCTTATTTCACTTTACTTAGTTTTTTCAAGGCAATCGGTTTGCATGCTTTTTTTAAGTAAGCCCAACTAATTCGATTTTACAGTGATCTACCATCTGTCTTCTGTCTGTCTGTCTGTCCGTCTGTCATCTATCTATCTATCTATCTGTCCGTCCGTCCGTCCGTCCGTCCATCCATCTTTCTGTCTGTCCATCTGTCATCTATCTATCTATCTATCTATCTATCTGTCTGTCTGCCTGTCTGCCTGTCTATATGTCTGTCTGTCAATTATCTTTTGGTCTATCTATCTGTCTATCCAATCCATCCATCTTTTTGTCTGCCCATCTGTCATCTATCTATCTATCTATCTATCTATCTATCTATCTATCCATCCATCCATCCGTCCATCCATCTTTCCGTCCGTCCGTCATCTATCTATCTATCTATCTATCTATGGCTCTGTCTGTCTATCTGTCTATCTGTCTGTCTATCATGCTGCAGAGCTGCAGATTGAATATGTTCAGATGTTGGACCACATATCCCAAATCAGATTAGAAAAGATTGGATTGTTTGTTTTCTCACTGTTCTGGAAAAATCACATCTGTCACATGCAGACAAAATCTGATTTGTGACTTTTTCACCATGTAATGTGAACATTACACCAAGGTTCCAGCATGAGTATCCTAAGGGCTGAAGATGGGCAAGTAATTATATTCAGGGGCCAGCATGTCAGTATCTGACCCATCCCCTTATGACCGGACCACCCTGGATTGAGACAATCAGACACCCCTATGGGCTTCTCACTAACTTGCAGTTGCTCCAAATGGTATTTGGACACAGTGTCAGTTAAAAATTTATAAATTGCATTGCATGTATATTCTACTTTATAATTGCTGTATGTTTAAACTAGTCATTTTGTAACAATTATTTATTTATGCCTTTCCATATTTCAGAAATGTTTGTTTATACAATATATTTGATACTGTCATTTAGTTATGCTACATTCCCATGACCTATGTTCCTAAAACTTGCCTTGGCTCATGCCACCCAAAATTGCGACTCTCATACCATCTGTCGTTTCGTCTTACCATCTTAATTTCTCCCACCCTTGCCGGATGAAAATAATATCAACTGATTTCATGAAATACCCCCAAAGTGCAGCCCCCCAAGAGCACACTGTGAAATATATGCATTTCTCTCTGTTGGACCTGCATAGGAAATATTAGCTGATCTACAACAGCCAGCCATTGAAACCCCGAGCTGGAGACACCCAACAGATGGGACCCATGGAGACGGGAGGAATAGGAGACGCCCTCCCTTCCCCGAAGTGTCCTGAAGTAGGCCAGTGCGGACATCTGTCAGGGTCCCCAGACAGGTGACCGACAACCCTCACGCAGGCTATGAAATATGTATGAAAAGAGGATGTTATGTCTTAAAAAGGAGGGCGAGAAAAGGGACAGAGAAAGAGACATGGCCACTAATCAATGATTCGATTCACCTCTGCATTGAAAATACTTCATAAGCAGTCAGATTCCACTGGCAGTGTCACCTGAAATGTAGAAATGAGGGGGGAACAAAAATGTAAAAAGAGCTTATCTACCGTCTCTTTCACTGCAGAAGATACAATACAATACAATACAATTTAATTTATATAGCACAGTTTAAAAACAACCGGAGTTGACCAAAGTGCTTTACAACACTATACCAACAATAGGCAAATTGCAAAATTACACATTAAATATACACAGAATATACACAAGCTGTAAAATGTGTGGCGTTCCTGAGAACAAAGTCAAAGACAATTTGTCATGGGATATCGAATGCCAACGAAAATAAATAGGTCTTTAGAGTGAATTTAAAAACAGACAAGGTTGGGGCAGTTCTGATGTGAGAGGGGAGACTATTCCAAAATTTTGGGCCGACAACAGAAAAGGCACGGTCAACTCTCGTTTTTAGCCTTGTCCTAGGAACATGCAGCAGGTCAGAATTGTAGATCTTAGCGATCTCTACAAAGTATGAGGCTGTAACAACTCGGTTAAGTACAGTGGGGCCAACTTGTGAAGAGATTTAAAAACAAAAAGTAGAATTTTAAAATCAATTCTGTACTTTACTGGAAGCCAATGAAGTGATATTAAAACCGGTGTAACAGTCTCATATTTGCACTTTCCAGTAAGAAGCCGAGCTGCTGCATTCTGGACTAACTGCAGACGAGAAACACAGGACTGAGGAACACCAACATACAGAGAATTACAGTAGTCAAGCCTGGATGTAACAAATGCATGTATTGCTGTTTAAAGCTTCTTTAATGATAGAAATGACTTCACTTTGGAGAGAAGCCGGATATGATAAAAACAGGACTTAACAACGGTACTTATCTGCTTGTCAAATTTAAGGTTATTGTCAAACCAAACACCCAAGTTTCTGACACAGGTGGTACTGTATGGACTATTCATTTTAGTCAAATTATATTGCGTATAAGGTTTAAAATATTTTTTTGCTGTCTAATATAAATAATATTTTCATATATATATATATATATATACATATATATATATACTGT
>NW_015540842.1:1268034-1295801 GCF_001515605.1 Sinocyclocheilus anshuiensis | reverse complement strand
AATTTTATTTATATAGCACAGTTTAAAAACAACCGGAGTTGACCAAAGTGCTTTACAACACTATACCAACAATAGGCAAATTGCAAAATTACACATTAAATATACACAGAATATACACAAGCTGTAAAATGTGTGGCGTTCCTGAGAACAAAGTCAAAGACAATTTGTCATGGGATATCGAACGCCAACAAAAATAAATAGGTCTTTAGAGTGGATTTAAAAACAGACAAGGTTGGGGCAGTTCTGATGTGAGAGGGGAGACTATTCCAAAGTTTTGGGCCGACAACAGAAAAGGCACGGTCACCTCTCGTTTTTAGCCTTGTCCTAGGAACATGCAGCAGGTCAGAATTAGTGGATCTTAGCGATCTCGACAAAGTATGAGGCTGTAACAACTCGGTTAATTACAGTGGGGCCAACTTGTGAAGAGATTTAAAAACAAAAAGTAGAATTTTAAAATCAATTGTGTACTTTACTGGAAGCCAGTGAAGTGATATTAAAACCGGTGTAACAGTCTCATATTTGCACTTTCCAGTAAGAAGCCGAGCTGCTGCATTCTGGACTAACTGCAGACGAGAAACACAGGACTGAGGAACACCAACATACAGAGAATTACAGTAGTCAAGCCTGGATGTAACAAATGCATGTATTGCTATTTCAAGCTTCTTTAATGATAAAAATGACTTCACTTTGGAGAGAAGCCGGATATAACAAAAACAGGACTTAACAACGGTACTTATCTTGTATATATATATATATATATATATATATTACACACACACACACAGTGGCAGAATTTTTTTATTCATTCATTCATTCATTCATTTGTTAATTCATTTTCCGATTTGTCTTTTTAATTTAATGTAATTAAATGAAATTTAATTTTGATTTATTTGTTTTTTAAATCAATATTTTGTAGTTGCAATTTAGTTAGTTAGTTGTTAGTTAGTTAGTTAGTTAGTATTTTAGGGATGCCTAAAATGTCTATGCCTATGATTTTCTTTAACTGGTATAATTTTATAATATTTAATGGTGTTATATTTCTCAGCACAGTCCAGTGTTATCTTGTGGCATTTCTATTTTTAATGAAGGAGACTTGTAAATATTTCAACTTTTAATAATGCGAAAACTAAAAACTGAATATATATTTCATCAGTTTCATTTGGGATATAATTGTCAGGATTCTGGACTGTCTGTGTCGTGTTTTGTCCCTGTTTCTGTTCCTGTTTGTCCTTATTTGGTCATGTTCCTGTCCTCGTTTAGTTTGATTATTAGTTGATTCCCCTCACCTGTCTATCCCTCGTCAAGTCTAGTATATAATGTGTAGTCTGCCTCATGTTTCTTTGTTGGGTCTACTAAGTTGTGTTCGTGTGTCATTCCTCATTCCTTGTTCCTTGTTCCTGAGTTGGATTTACAACTGTGTCTTGGATTTAATAAAGACTATTTAGTGTATTCCACGGCCCCGTGTTCCTTCCAGCAGCGATCGTGACAGAAGACCCGACCGAAACAGTTTAATCTGTGTGTTCCCTCCATTTTTGTTTCTGTTTTTTCCGCACAGTGTTTTTTGGTTCCGTTGTGTGTTTCTATGGATCTCCTCTCCCGTCCGGAATACCTCCTCATCCTGCTGGAGCAGGGGGAGAGATCGCTCGTGGGCCATACCAGACTGTTCCTGGTCCTCGCTGCTCTAACCAGCTACCCGGACGTTGTGTTCTGTGCATTCTACGACGCCAGTTTAAAAATCTCGTGCAGAGCGCTGTCGTCCGAAGATGGTCCTCGAGCGAATTTCGCCGCCTTTGTGGAGTGAACACTCCTGACCCAGTGCCCAGCCCACCATCACCCTGATGTGTGGAGCGCATGCCCGAGCAACAGAGCCCGCCACGAGGGACAATGCCGCGGACAGAGAGCGCGGAGTGGAGCTCCGCCCACTGCACCGCGGCTGAGGATGAGCAGATTATAGAACTGGGACTGCTGGACTGTGAGGAGGGCCTTATAGACTGGGAAACAGAGCTGGAACCCGACTTGCCCTCTCTCCTTTGTCCTTGCTTGTCCCGTCCAGCCCTGAGTGGGCTCTCGTTTCCCAGTTCAGCCCTGAGAGGGTTCCAGTCCCAGAGTTTAGCCCCGAGAAAGTTCCTGTTTCCATGTCTAGCCCAGAGAAAGTTCCTGTTCCCACGTTCAGCCCAAGGGGGGCTCCATTTCATGAGGTCAGCCCTGAAAGCCCAGAGGCTAACAAATGCCCGCCCTCCCACCAGCTCCTGCCTCCTCCTCCTCCTCCGCTGTCTTCTAGCAGCCCCTCTGCTCGCCCTCAGCCCACCATCAGCACGGTGCGAGCTCCGCGGGACTGCCATCCTCCAGCGTCGCCATGGCTGAAGTTTTCACTTGACTCCGCCTCCAGCCTCTAAGCCCCGGACTCCGCCTCGGCCTGTGGACCCATCGGCTCCACCATGGCTCCTAGCTCCCTCCTCTCCGCCGTGGCCCGGCAGTCCACTGGCTCCACCGGGCTCCCTCGTCCCTCCGGCTCCGCCTTGGTCTGGCGTCGACCATCCTGCGCCTCGGGATTCCACTCCTCTGGCTGCGCCTCGTCTCTTCGCCCCTCTGGCTCCGTCAAGCTCCTTCATCCCTTTGGCTCCTCCTCAGTCCTCTGTCGCTCTGGCTCCACCGCGGCCTTTCGGATCCACGCCTCCGCATCAATTGCCGGCGCCATCTGCTCCGCCTTGGCCCTCCGGATCTTCCCCATCACCCTGGCTCTTCAGCTGTCCGTCTCGGGCTCCTCCGCTGCCGTTGGTCAGCCCCATGGATTCGGCGGCCATTCCTCCTCCACGGCTCCTCGCTCCGTCGGCTCCACTGTGGGTCGCTGTCATGGTTGTGGCCTGGGTCCTGCTTGGTCCCTCCTTCTCCAAGTCCCTCCTGTCTCCTCCCTCCTTCGTCACCTCCCTGGACTCTGTCTGCCGGCCCCCTCCCGGGTGTCCGTCCTCCTCCTGAGCCGTCTCCCAGGTTCCCAACCGCCCCTCCCCATGTAGTTTCTATAGCACGAGGACGCGCCTTCCGGGAGAGGGAGTAATGTCAGGATTCTGGACTGTCTGTGTCGTGTTTTGCCCCTGTTTCTGTTCCTATTTGTCCTTATTTGGTCATGTTCCTGTCCTCGTTTAGTTTGATTATTAGTTGATTTCCCACACCTGTCTATCCCTCGTCAAGTCTAGTATATAATGTGTAGTCTGCCTCATGTTTCTTTGTCAGGTCTACTAAGTTGTGTTCGTGTGTCATTCCTCGTTCCTTGTTCCTGAGTTAGATTTACCCCTGTGTCTTGGATTTAATAAAGACTATTTTGTGTATTCCACGGCTCTGTGTTCCTTCCAGCAGCGATCGTGACAATAATTAGGACCAATTATTGAGGGTGTTTCTGCCAAAAGAATCACTATTGGAATTGTTAAGGTTCCAAAATAATTTAAAAGAGTCCAAATCGTCACCAGAATAACCAAATTCGTTACAAATCTCAACCTACTTGCAATGACTTTCTCTCTTACCCAGAACACAATATGATTTTTTTTCTTTCCAGATGGTGTCGGCTGCTATGAACTTTCTAATTAAGAGAAAGTACCTGACTTGGTCTAGCAGATAATTGACCTCAACTGGAGTTGAAGCAGAGGGAGCCAGGGGCACTGTCAGCTAATGGAAGGCAAATCCGCTACCTGGGGAAATGGCTGTGTTCACACTAATCCTCTGACTGCAGGCTCGGGCCTGATTTAATAGGGGCACTGAGGGGATAGGGCATTGTCCACACTGCCTGTCAAGAGCACAGCAACACGTGAGACAGGCTATGCTATCTGTCTCTCCATCTCTATTACCAGCAGTGCCGTACATTTTTCATTCATGAGGAGAAAGGTATAGTGAGGCCTGGAGACGGACCGTTCCGTGGTGGTCTTGTTTAGTTTTGGAAAAGATGTTTAAGAATATAATTTTTTTAAATATTTGAAGAGTTTCATTTTGCTTGGTTGCAAAAAATAGCTCTACATCAAATATCTACATCTAGCATCTGTCTTTCACAATGAACCATTGGCAGAACGTCATTGTGTGTAATTAAAATTCCTAAGCTGATACAGTTTTAAAATAGAACATGGTGCTGCCTGGTACTAGCAAAGCCAAGGTCATGGGTTCGATTCCCAATGAATGCACAAACTAATAAAATATACATTGAATTTAATGCAAGTTGCTTTGTATAAAAGTGTCTGCAAATTGCATGAATGTTTATAATTTACATTTGTTTTTGAGAGTTTCTTATGCTTAGGCTACATTTATTTAATCACAAGTACACAGATATTACCACAATTTAAAATAACAGTTTCCCATTTAATTTTCATTTCAAAGTGTAATTTGCAAAGCTGGATTTTTAGCATCATTACTCCAGTCTTCAGTGTCTCATGTTCCTTCAGAAATCATTATAATATGCTGATTTGATGCTAAAAAAAAAACATTTATTATTGTTATTATTTGTGCTACTTAATATATTTTTGCAAACTGTTATATTTTTCAAGATTATTTGATGAAGGAACAGCATTTATTTATGAAATAGATTATATTATTAAAAAATTTACTGTATAACTATCACTATTGATCAAATGTAATGCATCCTTGCTGAGTAAAACTATTATTTTATTATATAAAAAAGTGGTCCCAAACTTTTAAATGGTAGTGTATAGATTAAAAAAAAACTTGAAGATTTATAAAATGTATCTGAAAGACAAAGCATAAAAAAAAAGTTATCTTTTTTCCTAAAATTTTTTTTTTTAGAGTGACTGCATTAATCATTAAGATGGCTAATTCAGTTCATTCATAAACATATAAAATTTTGTGCATCTTGTTTGAGTCGATGCTTATTTTGTGTGCCTACACAGCTGCCAATATAAACATTCACTGAACTGGGATATCCTAACGAACAGCCTCATGCCTGTAATTAGCATTTGATGGGGGGAAACATGTCGAATCATGGCTTAATTAGTGGCCATGGTAAACAAGGCAGACAATGACATGTTTCAGGAATCAACCGCCAATCATTCTGCAGTACACATGAGTCGGCATGGCTTTTCCCTATTCTGCGTAATGTGACAACAGATTCTAGCAGATCATAGGTCATTTATAAGCTAAATTTGTACTGAAATATTTTGACATAACCAGTTCAATAAAAATATAAATAAAAGATGATTTATGAATGGAGTCAGTAGAATATTGAAAACAAATGCTTTATGGAAATCTGACTGTGTTTATTTTTTATTTATTTATTTATTTATTTATTTATTTCTAGCCTATAATAATGCCTCTAATAATACTCTACAGAGTCTAGTCATAAACTGACTTTTTTATTTCATTTTATTTCTGGTTATGTAAAACAAAATTCAATGCACATGTGGCTTATAAAGCTACCTATCAATATTAAAGGCCTATCAATATATACATATATGCAGGAAAGTTTGTTGACATATGGTGTTTAATAGCATTATGTGGTGGGAAATGTTTGTTTGTTTGTTTGTTTGTTTGTTTGTTGTTTGTTTGTTTATTTGTTTAGTTATTCAGTTAGTTACTTAGTTTTTGATATGCTAGAATCGGTTTATTTATTTATTTATCAAAATGACTGCCTTTGTCTTGCTAAGGCAAATTTCCAGTGTTCTAGCTAGTGTCCTAAATACACACTAAACATATTTTTTTGCAAATCATATAATTTGCCAAATTTTCAGCTTAACTGAAAATAAAATATTCTGTTGTAATATTTACATTGATTTTTTTTTTCTTAGTTCTCAAGCACCCAGTGCTTCTGTTGAAATATTTGCTGTGACAGTCAAAAAAACTATATATAAAAAAATTAAATACACAGTATAATTACACTGTAACAAGGACACCTTAAAGGTCCCATATTGTCAAAACTGAAATTTCCTGGCTTTTTTCACGATAACTGAGGTATAGGGGCTATTTAACTACCATATAAGTGTCAAAACAGTCAGTCCGTTGTAAAATGCACACAGCCTGCATAAATTAGCTGTGATTTTTCACGAACCGTTGTGACCAACGTAAAAAGTCAGAACTACAGTCACCGCCTTCAGTCACTACCCCGAGCACCGCCCACCGTCCCACTCTCCTTTTGCCAAACCCCCAGACAACATCGTGTCCATGCCATTGCTGAGCAACAACAACACGGAAACATGTCGAAAAGGTTAACTTTAACCAGTTTTATACACATGCACACAGACATTATTTCATACACGACAGTCGTGAGATGCAAGAAACATAGACATATGGCAAGAAATCTGTAGACGCGCTCATAACAACAAAATACAATACTTTATTGAACCTTTTCTGATAAGTGTGCGATGCAAACGCGAGCATTTTTGATTTATCGCGTTTAACCACAGCTGTCGTCGTTTTTTTGTCTGGCAGTGGCAGCAGATATACGATCAAATTTCTAATTTGAGGTTGCATTACGTTGATTCTGGCACCCAAGATCACAACAAGATGATATTTTAAGCTCCTTATGTAGCCGAACCTGCGCTGGTTTGAATGGGCCACCTCCAGTTTCCCCTTTGTTTTGCTGCCTCCAGCTAGCGCTGTGACGTCGGCTGACCCTAGTTACCTGTGGTTGGCCTGGCTGTGCGTCACTCAGAAAACACCAGACCAATCAGAAGAGAGGCTCATGAATATTAATTAGACAGGCCAAAATCGACCTGTTCTCAGCAGAGCTCCTGAGAGAGGAGCTGTAAAAATATATTTAGATGGTTTTTGGTACTTATACCGCAAAAATATATTCTTAAGGACATCAAGACTTAAAATAAAACTCCAGAAAGGTGTAAAATATGTGACCTTTAAAATAAAGTGTAACAAACAAACAATAAATAAATAAAAAGTCAACCCTTGGGACTTAATGAATTATATAAACATGTAAGCAACTAAATGTATGGTTAGAGGTTTGTTCAAATCACATTTGCTACGACATACTTCAGTGAACATTAATAGCAGCAATCCAAAAGTCAGCTGTGATTCCCGAGCGTGGCTTTGCAGCATTCTCTAACACGGTTAACATTTAATCGCTGAGAGGTGATAAAGCGCACAGCATCACTCTATATGTAAATAAGCGACGTTTCATTCCCTGCCCGCTCATGTGTGACCTCAGCAATGTGCCCAGCATGGAACACGTCCGAGCTATTGCTGGAATGAAGGGGTCAGCCTCACAATTAACCTCACTCATTTAGGAGACAGCATTCCTCAAACTCATCATTCCCTTTAACAGTCAAGTCCGCTTGCATGAGAGACAGACATTGACAGACTCTGTCAATGATGAGCTCAAATCCAAGTTTAAAACATAGGTCTTGTAATCTTGTAGTCTTATTAACCTGAGGTGCGGTGGGAACGCCATCCAACCTTTTAATCACCTCAAACGTTTTAATCTCAGACAGGTGTGCTATTACTTTCCTAAGCAAGCAGATGACTTGTTGCCATAAAACAAGTGGGAAAAAAGGGAGACATGGTGTTTAGGAACCAGAATACCATAAAAACTTGGGATGGGACTCTTTTGACTTGGAATAGTTCAGCCAAAAATTAAAGTTTGCTGAAAATGTATTCAACCTCAGGCCATCCAAGCTGTAGATGAGGATGAGGGAAAAAAATCATTGGAACAGATTTGGATAAATTTAGCATTACATCATTTGCCCACCAGTGGATCCTTTGCAGTGAAAGGGTGCCGTCAGAATAAGAGTCCAAACAGCTGTGTTTTTGTAAGAAATAAATCCATCAAGATTTTTTTTAACTGTTGCTTCTGACTAAAATATGAGTCCTCTATCCATAATAGTGCTTTCCCAAAAATGATAAATAAATAAATAAATAAATAAGTTGTTTTGTCTGAATCAGTAGAGAAATATGCACAGATCAGGCACTGTTTACAAGCGAAAAGAGTCTAAACCAGATTTAAACAAATATGTTATGGATTGTGATGTGAGAGGACAACAGGGGAAGGATTATTGCAGTGTTTTTATCAGCTGTTTGGACTCTCATTCTGACAGCAGAGGATCCATTGATGAGCAAGTGATGTAATGCTACATTTCTCCAAATCTGTTCTGTTGAACAAACAAACTCATTTACATCTTGGATGGCCTGGGGGTGAATACATTTTTCAGCAAATTTTCATTTTGCTGAAACTATTCCTTTAAGGAACCACCCAGAACACTTTAGCAACTGGATATCAATGTGCTAAAAACACTCTATATTCTTTAGCAACAACATAAACTTTTAGCATCACAATAGAGAGTTTTTCCACATATCGAGACATTCCACCTCTAATCGGACAGATAGGCAGCTAGTTAGTCTCATTTTGCACAGCCTATGGCGGATGTCTGGGCCGCAATCTGTGATCAACTCCAATCGTCGCCTGTCTGTTTAATTGAGGGCAGAGCTGAGGTGTTTCTCGCAGACAGACAGGCGTGTGTAATTATTTCAACTTGTCAGCTCTCATCCTGTCTGTCTGTCAGCTGCTGTAAGACATCCAGTGCCGCAGGGATCAGGGAGACACTGAGCCGGGATACAAGGATGAAAGAACGGAGATCTGGACAGAGGAGAAACTGGAGGTCAGGGGAGAGAGAGTGAAGGAGGCAATCGCTCCTCTTGCCATGGTGAACCTGATTTGCTGTCTGCCTCTTCATTCTGTCTCCTTCCATCAGTGCTATTGGGTGAATGTGACCAAGAACTCTTCTGCTTATATATATATACAGTATATATAGTTCAGTCATGAAACTCTAGATGGCACAGGCGATGGGTTGTTAACGTAACTGATGATATTCAGAGAGTTAAACGACTTGGCACAAGCTGATTGGTTCATGCTGCATATGCAGCCAATGAGCTTACTGCCTTGCATTTATATGGCTGGTTAGCATTCACTTGAGATTCCTGCAACGTGCTTTCAGAGTTCTCTGAAACTCAACAGCAAGATAAGTAAACAGTCTTCACTCTGATTCAGTGGATTATTGCATTCGTCAGATTTACATTTTTAAACTAGAAAACATACAAGTTGTATAACTACGTGCAGGTTATTCGCGAGAGGAGTAATTACTAAGCATGTCTTGTTCATATAACAGCTGTAGCAATAACAGCAAGCACTTTTCCTAGCTCATGTATGTAAGAATACAATGTCAAGCGTCGCGGATTTTAGAACAGTAAAGTGAATTGCGGATTACCTTATTTGCCCAAAATCTCCAATGCTTTTATTATCTTCTGTGGGCGTTCATTTCTACATTGACCGCCAACGGATTGCTTGGTGAACCCGTCAAGGTGAACCCGTATAACTGTTTTTCATAAATGTCATACTGTCAACAGCCTTACCTATTTAACCAAAACAACTTAATGAGCAACATACGTGTGCTCGTGCCGCATTGCAATGCGCTCTACCTTGGTTCAGCGATTGTGAAGAGTTTATTATGAAAGTCAAGTTTAGTGATAGTTTAAAGATAATTAATCATGAATTCGTTTAAAATATAAAGATACTACTACTAACAAATCATTTCCAATCAGTAGCCCGTGTACAATGCAGCTAATAGTAGGACACTCTTAAACTGGAATTTACTATTTGTGTATTCAGTTGGGATTACAGCAATTATAGTACTTTCATGGAGTGTAGCAGCAGTATCATAGAATCCAGATCGCGTTATTAGCGAACTGTTAATAGTAGTATGCATAGCAAATCAAGTCAAATTAATACTGTTGTTTATAGTAGCGGCAGCAGAAAGTATCTGGTTGCATGAAATTTCAGTGATAACACATGGGGTAAGTAACTCTTTAAAATTGAAATAGGCTTTTATGACTTTGTTTATTTACCAGGGCGTACAGAGATTTTGTGAACTCTTCAAAGCGAAATAGTCATTATTTGTTTGCGTTTCATTGTTTAATAAAGACGCTTATAGTAATTCTAAGTACTTTCGTGCAGCTGAAGCAGCAGTATGCATAGCTATTCAGATCGCAATTTTTAGCAAATTTAATAGCAGTAGAATGGCATAGCAAATTCAGATGCAATGTTAGAAATAATATTAGCAGCAGTCTGCATAGCAACCCATTATTATTACTAATATAGCAAGGGCAGCAGAAAGTACTTTAGTTGCATGACATTTCAGTGATAATGCATGGATGGGCTACAGCAGTTCTAGTACTTTCATTGAGTGTAGCAGCAGTATCCATAGAATTTCAGAATGCATTATTAGCTAATTATTAATAGTAGTATGCATAGCAAATCAAATTATGCGTTTAGTTGCGGCAGCAGTAGGTAGACCGTAGTTTACATTTACATTTTTTATTTTGCAGATGCTTTTATCCAAGGCGACTTACAATTGCTGAAGTTTCAGTGACTAAAAATTAATGCGTTTCGTTTATTTAAAAGGTGCTTATAGCAATTCTAAGTACCTTTGTGCAGCGTTAGCAGCAGGTATGCATAGTTATTCAGATAGCATGTAGCGAATTTAATTGCAGCACCATGCATAGCAAATTCATATGCAATGTTAGAAATAATATTAGCAGCAGGAAGTCAAATTATTGTTGCTAATATAGCAGCGGCAGCAGAAAGTACTTTAGTTGCTTGAAATTTCTGTGATAACGCATGGGGTAAGTAACTCTTTAAAGTGAATTAGGCATTTTATTTCTTTGCTTATTTAACAGGGCTTACAGTAGATTTTGTGAACTCTTCAAAGAAAAATAGGCATTATTTAATTGCGTTGCTTGTTAATAAAGACGCTTATAGCAATTCGAAGTACTTTTGTGCAGCTGTAGCAGCAGTAGTATGCATAGCTATTCAGATCGCTAGTTTAGTGAATTTTAATAGCAGCAGCACGCATAGCAAAATTCAGACGCAATGTTAGAAATATTAGCAGCAGTCTGCATGGCAATCCAATTGTTATTGTTGCTCATTTAGCCGCTGCAGCACAAAGTACATTTATTTGCATGAAATTTCAGTGACAAGATAACACATGGATGGTAGTGAACTTTTAGGTGAAATAGGCATTTTATTACTTTACTATTCAATTCAACAGGGTTTATAGAACTCTTCAAAGCGAAATAAACATTAATTGGTTGTGTTTGGTTATTTAAAAAGGGGCAGTAGCAATTCTAAGTATTTTTGTGCAGCAGTATGCATAGCTATTCAGATCGAAATGTTAGCAAATTGTATAGCATGCATAGCAAATTCAGATGCAAGGTTAGAAATAATATTAGCAGCAGCATGCATAGCAAGTCATTATTATGGCTAATATAGCAGCGGCAGCAGAAAGGGCTTTAGTTGCATGAAATTTTAGTGATAACTCATGGAGGGTAAATTAACTCTTTAAAGTACAATATGCATTTATTACTTTGCTTATTCAACAGGGCTTACAGCAGGTTTCGTGCAGCAGCAGTAGATTATGCTTCGCAAATTCTGATTAAATATTACAACCGCAACAGCTCGCACAGTAAATTCCTACTATACAACATTGTGGATATCATTAACAGCAACAGCATGTACCTCAACTCAGTATTGAAATGTTAGTGAATATTATCAATAGCAGCAGTAGCAGAAGTTTTGTTGCGTTGGCCGTGTCGCACTGCATACATTGTGGACAACTTTACCTATCGTAACGGGTCTATTGAATTTGTCATGATGTGCCACTCGCGTCTGGCATAGACACCGTGTTATTCTCCTAGCATCTAAAATAGGCATTCTCCTAGCTACTTATATACCTAATTAATGGAGCTCTCAGCAGTTCAGTCTCTTGTGCAGTAGCAGCAGCTTGCATAGGCATTTATTCATCGAGATTTTTCTCAGCAGCAGCATGCACAGCATTTCTATGTTGCGAATTTTAATTTGGACAATTAATA
This sequence comes from Sinocyclocheilus anshuiensis, assembly GCF_001515605.1. NCBI lineage: Eukaryota > Metazoa > Chordata > Actinopteri > Cypriniformes > Cyprinidae > Sinocyclocheilus > Sinocyclocheilus anshuiensis. The sequence goes on along the minus strand of NW_015540842.1, from coordinate 1,283,939 downwards.
TAAAGCAGACAACTGCATTTAAATAAAGGCACTATAGTGTCCTGCCCAAGACCATCTTGGAATGAGCCATGCATTTAGCAATGTGTTCATACAATGCAAACATTATTGTTCTTAATATGCAATATAAATATTTTAAATTATCAAAATAAATAAGCAGCTGCTTTTGAGGCAGAATTAGTCCTGGGCATATGACACCACAACTACAGGGTGTACAGTAATTAATTATTTTGCAAAATATTTTGTTAGCTTATTAATAAGTTAAAGGTAAGTATTTACATTGCAGTAACGTTAATGAACGTTAATGAAAAAAAATAAAAAATACAACTCTTGAATGACAAATTGAAAACTATTTGCTCAGGCCGCCCGAGCCTGAGTCAGGTGGTTGCTGGGGGTTACTTCATCTATCAGCCTACAGTGTGATTCCTGTTTGTTAATGACACACATAGTGCGTGTTTCTACCTAGGTAAGTTTGAGCTATTGGCTCAGACACTCGTAGTTATTTTGGTCATTAGTTAAATAAACCTAAGCGTACAGCACCCAGGTTCACATTTTTAAGCCACTAGTTAATTTATCTGGGCTCTTTTAGCCCAGAAACACATTTAACTCAGGTCACTAGTTTAAGCTATCTGGTCAACCGATCAGGTACACACAACAATAGTTCACTAGCGTTAAGCCATTCAGCAAAGCCAGCCCAGGCTCACATAGATAGCAAACACACAGTCTCACGGCTCTCCAGAGCAGCTGCAGTACATATGTCTTGGCAATAGATCTGCTTGTTCTGGGAGGTTTTATCTTTTTATTCCTTCTGCCTTATAGGGATGATTTTAAGCATATTATTGTATAGCAGCAGCATACATATTTAATTGTTTTGTTTTCTTCTTCCAGCTTAGTTGGGAGATTATTTTATATGCTATTTGTGCAGCAGCAGTATGTCTTAAATACTCAACGCACCGTATCACTGTATGCAATTGCCCCCAAAATCAATGGAAACAAGTTATATACTATACTTATATACTACAGAAAGAAAAAGTATTTTATGACCATTACGTTTTTTTTGCATTGCTTTGATGAGAAATATTTTACATTTCCACCCAAATTCTCATTATTGTACTATATAAAAAATCGAATTCTCATTACTTCTGATCCTTCCCAAGCTACAAGCTACTTACCAATGCTACATTTGAGGGAAAGAGTATGTTTGATAATTGCTTATACAATGATAATTGTGATTAGTGTGATACACAGATATAGTGCTATGTTTGAGCTTATCGTTTCAAAAAAATAGTTTGTTACTGTTTAGAAAACAGCTAAGCAAAAAATCCACCAAAATCAATATACAAATTCAAAATATGGGGAAATGAATTATTGCAAGAAGATCTGAAGACAAGCAAGATCTGAATAAAGTTTTTCCTGAATATCAGCACAGTTGCAAATATGATATTGATGTATAACATTTCAGTACACAAGAAGTTAAGGTAACACTTTAGTATAGGGACCAACTCTCACTTTTAACTAGTTGCTTATTAGCATGCCTATTATTAACATATTGGCTGTTTACTAGTACTTATAAAGCACATATTCTGCATGACAGTATTCTATATCTCTAATCCTTTTTTGAGGCAAGCTTTGTAGTTAATGGTTTGTTAATAGAGAGAACTGGACCTTAAAATAAAGTCTGACTGAAGTTAATATTAAGTGACTTAAGTTTTAGAAGCAATACTGTTTTTTGCATTATTTAGCCACTGTTGTTTCAATACTAAATGCATTTTTTAACAAATCAGTTGAGTGAATGATTCAATTACCCATTCATAAAGTCACCTTCTTTATTCCTGAATGAATCAGCCATTATGAATGAATCATTTAAATGAAGGCTCAATGACTCACTCATTAAGACAGTAATGTTCTGCCACCTACTAATGGTTTTAGTTTCATATGTAAAAGTATCATTTCATTTTTCCATCTTTTCATATTTGCATATTTACAATATAATATTTAAAGGGTTCATTTGAAGCGCTGTATTTGCACAATTGCAAGTGTTTTATAACCAAATATATTAAATTTAAGAATTTGACAAGATGAGGAATAAATCAAATGAAATAAAATAAAATATATCATATAATAAAATAAAAATATTAAAAATGCCTCTGGGAATCAATTTAAAGGTGCAAATATTGTAAATATTATAAAATATGATTAAAACAACAATTTCAGTGTATTATTTTAAGTATTTTATGCTTTAGTGCTTTAAATTCCTCATTTGCAAGTCGCTTTGGATAAAAGTGTCTGCTAAATGACTAAATGTAAATGTAATGTAAATGTAAATTAGTTTGTCTCTTGATATTGTGGTGAAGTATATCCCATACATTATTTTACAGTTTTTTTTTTTTTGCAAAACTCACCTCATTTTCACATCAGCTTGAATTCTGGAGTATTTTCTTTCTGTTTTTTTTTTTTTTAATTTTCATATGTGAAGACCCAGGATGTTTGCCTGAGTTTCTAAACATAGCTTGTTTTGGTTCAATAGCACGTTCAGTCCTGGAGCCTCATGATATTTTGTTCCAAATATTTTGTTTTGTGCTATTGAATTTTGGTTCAATAGCACGTTCAGTCCTGGAGCCTCATGATATTTTGTTCCAAATATTTTGTTTTGTGCTATTGAATTTTGGTTCAATAGCACGTTCAGTCCTGGAGCCTCATGATATTTTGTTCCACCATGTGGCAATTAGTATGTCAAATCAAACACCATAAAAGCAAATATCAAAACAAATTATGCTTCTATTTCCAGCCCGGTACATTTTTCACAAGACCCTAAAGCAGGTTTTGTGGAGACATACACACGCTCACTCAGACGAGGCCTTTCCTTTCTTACAACGCTATGGAAATTACCCAGAGTGCACAACAATGTTTAAACCCTGACCTCGAGACTGTGGCAGTATAAATTTTCCCAGTCAAGCCTGTGTCACCCTTGTGACCTTCCACACCAGGCCATGCGGCTATCAATCAGCCAGAGCCTGTCCCACCCTCTGACCTCATGGAGCTTCACACACACACACACACACAACACACCCTATTCAACACAGACGCAAACACATACCAGTCATTCATGACTTATGAGACCTATAATAACCACTGGCTGACTAAGGAATAATCAGATTATCTTTAAACACTTGTGTGGGGTTGGTTAGATGAGATTAAACAGAGAGGAAAATGAGACTTTTAATAAAAGTCTTTTGGTTGTAAAAAAAACTAATCTGAGCTATGCATCCTCATTAATTTCATAGCTCTATATTATTGATGTATGTCTCATTAGATGTATTATATTTCTCTTTTGTCTATTTTTTTCTCTTTTTCTTTTTACATCTTTATTTCTATTTTAATTTCTAATTTTGTCATTTTTATGCATTTGTCATTTTATATCTCATTTTTGGATATTTTATGTCTCATTTTATGTATTTCATTTCTCCTTTTGTCCCAATTTGTCTCATTGTTAGATTATTTTTTTTTTTTTTCATTTTATGTCATTTATATGTGTTTTATTTGTCTTTTTGTCTCATTTTTAATGTACTTCATTTCTAATGTGACCTAAGTTTAGTCTCATTTCATGTCTTATCTTTTATATATTTTATTTCTCATTTTGTCTTATTTCATGGCACATTTGGATGTATTTTATTTCTCATTTTATGTAAATTTATATGTATTTTATTTGTCCATTTTTCTCATTATGTATATATGTAGATATTTTGTGTGTCATTTTTATGTATTAATTTCTCATTTTGTTTTATTTTATGTGTCATTTTTAGATAATTTATGTCTTATTTTTATGTTTTTCATTACCGATTTTGTCTCATTTGGTTATTTTCATGTGTTTGTCAGTTTATCTCATTCTTAGATTTTTGTCTCATTTTATGTATTTAATTTCGTTTTGTCCCATTTTATGTCTCATTTTCAATGCACTTCATTTCTAATTTGGTCTAAAATTTGTCTCATTTTATGTCGTTTTTAGATATTTTATGTCTATTTTTTTATGTTTTTCATGACCAATTTTGTCTCATTTTATGTAATTTCTATGTGTTTTATTTGTAATTTTGTGTCATTTTATGTCTAATTTTTATATATTTTATTTCTCGTTTTGTCTTATTTCATGTCTCATTTTTTATTTTTTATTTTTATTATTTCTGATGTTATGTGTTTCCTGTAGGTCACTTTAGTTAAATGAATAATAATAAAAAATAATAAAAAAGGAAAACCTTTTGAGACAAAGTTGATGCACATTATTATACAGAGAAAAGGTGTTCCTTTAGAGGACCTGTAAGAACAAATTTAGGTACAACTACATAAGTATCCAATTGACTTGATGAAGATCTCTTCTAATGAATGAGCATGAGCTCTTGGAATAACACTTCTGGATATGATTTTCTCCAGTGCTTCATGCTAAAAGTGGCCCTGCAGCTGGAGTCGCTTTGTTTAGGGTTCACTCAGGGACATGTAGGAATTTGCTCCAGTTAGAGCAGGGCTAATGAGTGACAAACGGCTTAATTACGGGTCACTTCCTCTGAGGTCATCAATCTGGGACTCATCTTCCAGTCTAATCAATCAAGTGCACTCACTCCACAGCAGGTGAAGGCCTTGTGCTTCTCTGTTTGGTGGCAATATATGAGAGAGTTCTGTTACAGCCACAGGAAGAGAAACTATGCCCCCAGATTCAGTATTTTGAGAATGTAATGTTTTAATTCATATTGTTTGGATACCTTGGCAGTCTGAGCACAGTATGAGACATATTTGAGATCTCCACAGGAGACACATGTGAGATTATTGGCGTCTGTTTAGTAGGAGAAACATAAGAAACTCATTGCTGTCTAAGACACAGTTGATATTAAAGAGATCTCATTTCTGATTTTTCATTTCTAGGGTTTTGTGCGTGTGTGTGTGTGTGTGTGTGTGTGTGTGTGTGTGCGCGCACATGTTAACTTATCTCAGCTGTGATCTGCCAGTGAAGGCAGCAGTAGTGAATGGGTAGAGAGAGAGAGAGTGTGTGTGTGTGTGTGTGTGGGCGCGCACATGTTAACTTATCTCAGCTGTGATCTGCCAGTGAAGGCAGCAGTAGTGAATGGGTAGAGAGAGAGAGAGTGTGTGTGTGTGTGTGTGTGAAGGGTATGACTGCCCTCCTATAGACACCTCCTGATGTGATGACAAGTTCCGAAGGCCTCCTGCACAGCGTGAAGCCACCAGCCCCAGACATCTGAGGCATCTCCTGCCCCGCCTGAGCAAAAAACTTACACAGCTAAACGTTTTGTACTCTATCCACGTGTTCCCTTGCTCGCTCGCTCACTTCCCTCGCTCGCTCTCTCTCTCTCTCTCACAACCCACTACTGTAGTATCATTGAGTTCTGACACTCTCTTAACAGAAATGAACAAAGCAAAGGGCATGCATGACTAATGGCTCTGCCCAAATATATGCAATTTAATGACATAATCAAAAAACCTGTTAAGAACATGTCTAGGTTACATTTCACCTCAGAATGTGGGGGGGTGGGGGACATTAAGGTTCTTTACAATATTTCCATTATAAATTAACCATATTTCTCACCAAATTTGTATGCTTATTAATGTGAAAAATATATCTCTCATTACTGTTACAATTTTTTTTTATGAATGAATGCATGATTGAATGAATAAGTGAGTGAGTGAGTGAGTGAGTGAGTGAGTGAATTAATGAATGGATATTATGCTATAACTATATCATATATAGTACAGTAATGGTTATTAATGAAATAAATGATTTTATAGATAGATTAAAAAAATAGAATTTTTTTTTTCTGGATGGATGGATGGATGGATGGATGGATGGATGGATGGATATGAGCATGCTTAATTGACATGAACATTATTATAGTATATTATTATATTACAAAAATACTGAAAAATAAGAAAACATACATTTGAAGAAATATGAAGAAAAAAGAAAGGAAAATAAAAAAAACTTTAAAACCTGAACACATTATAAGGATTGTGTGTGCGTGGGGGAGGTTCAGTTGTCATTGAAATGACACAATGGTCTAGAAAAAAAAAAATTCTAATGGTCTTAAAAAGACAGATCTAGATAAATAGACATGGACCCCTCCAGCACAAGTACCTGTGAAAGCCTATTTTACGCTTTCTTGTAAAGCATTTTCACATTCTCATATTCTGATTTCCTAGCTGTTGCCTCAGCTCATGTCTCTCTGAGCACATCGGTTGGCTTGGAGAATCAGAATGAGTAGAGAAGAAGTAAAGTCAAAGGGTGAGAGGCCAGGACAACTGCTCACAGTCAGTGCTGTTTAAGCTGCCACCCTCTTGCATTCAGCCTATAGGCCGCTCTGTGACCGCTGCAGATGATTGACAGGTGGAATGTGCCGTTTGGTGGCCGTATGGTGGAAGGAAGACAGAAGGACACCAATTAGCATGTTGGGGGAAAGGTTTTGACTCCCTGATATTTGATAAAGCTGAAGGGTTGCAGAGTTCACATATCTATCAATTCATGTCAGGATCTAACCAAATATCTGCTAAACAACAAATGCACACTGTACACTACTGTTCAGAAGTTTGAGGTCTCTTCTGCTTGCCAAGGATGCCTTTATTTGATCAGAAATACAGTAAAACAGTAATAGCTGTTTTCTTTCTTAATATATTTATAATGTAACTTATTCCTATGAAGCAAAGCTGCATTTTTTATGATCATCACTCCAGTCTTCTGCGTCACATGATCATTCTAATATGCTGATTTGCTGCTTAAAATATTTTTTTATTATCATATTAGTGCTGAAAACAGTTGTGCTGCTTCAAATTTTTGTGCCAATTGTGTTTTTTTTTTCATGAATAGAAAATTTAGAAGAACTGATTTGTTGGAAGAATGTATAAGTATTTACATTGACTTTTCATCAAATTAATGCATTCTCGCTGGATGAGAGTATTAATTTCTAAAAAAAAAAAATAAAAATCTTAAAAAATCTTACTGACCCCCAACTTCTGAAGTGTATATAATCAATAATGGTGAGTCTGCAGATGCTTATCACATAATAAACCACAAATAAGTGATACAATTAATAAAGAAATGCACATAAAGTAATGATTTAAGTTGAAATAATTTTGTAATGTTAGAATAAAGAGATATGAGAGACATGAAACGTAGGTATGAGAGATATGAAACAATATCAGTGGCCAATTAAACAGTTGATGTCAGAAATCGGTTGCAAATTAAACAGTTCTGTGGCCATTGAATAAAAATAATGATGAATCAGAATGAAGAATTCCTTAATATAGAAAGTATTAAAGTAAATTCCTGAAAAAGGAACATTTCCTGTTTCCCTCTTCTGAAGTCCTAATTAGAGTTGGGCGCATTCAAGTACTTTGTTGTCAGAAAAAAATAAATAATAAAAAATGAACTTTTCCACGACATTCTAATTTATTGAGATGCACCTGTAATATGCATGTGCATGATGTCACCGTTTTCGCAAATTAGCATTTTCATAGTTTACACAGAGGCAATAGCGGTATGCTGTTTTAAAAAAAAAACATTTTCAAATGTTTGCGTTTTCAGTGTCCAAAATGCTGTTCTCTTGTATAGTAAATGAATGGCCAAAATGCATAACAAATGTTCAGTTTTAGTTGTCGAGTAAACGCCCCGAGTTTCAAAATTGTAAACATAACTTGAGAGGCCATTCATGCCCACTTCCCAACTAGAAACGTGTATTTATAATAATTCTGATAGCGTGTGAATGCAGCAAAATTGGTACATTATACAAACACTCTAAGAAAGAAAAAAAAGGGTATAAAAGTTGTCACTGGGGTGGTACCTTTTCAAAAAGTACACTTTTGTACCTTATTTAACACTAAATGGGGTATATTAGTACCTCAAAGGTACATGTTAGTACCTTTTGAAAAGGTACTTTGCCAGTGACAGCTTTTGTAACGGTTCTGCTCACCGTGTGTAGTATTTGACATTTGTCATGACAGAAAACTTACCTGAAAAAATGTTTAGCGCCTAGCTATTGGACAGATAGTTAAACTTCACTACAAATCACATCTTATCCCTTTAATCACGCCCCCCCCGCCACCCCAAAAACAATATACATATATATGTTTGCTCTGAAAGAGACTGATAGGTGTTTAGCAGTTAAGCTGAAGATGTTAGCCTTGTGCGCTACACTTCTTCCTCTATTGTGTCTCGTCTCCTGGCGAGACATTCGTTTAGAAACTCTATCTCAGTCATGGCGTCTTAATCAGCAAATGGAGGCTGATGCTCAATCCCGGCTGACCCTTCTCACACCTCCTCTCTCTGGGCCCTTTGAATGGAAATGGTGCGTAAACAAATTCAATCTAACCTGCATTGTGCGCAACTCAAGAGGAGTCAAAGCCGAGCGCTGCAAATTGCATGGCAATATTGGTTTTAGGTGCACAAGCCTGCTTTTGGTATCCAGGTTTATTTGTGTTTGGAGTGGATTACAGTCATTCTCAGGAGACAGACTGACTGACTGGAGCTGCTCGGTGTAAACCGCCCAGACCACCAGGATGGAGGCAAGATAGAAGTGCTGATCTTACATCTGATGACTCAGAGGTCTGATAAATGATGATAAAGCACTTGTAATTGTTGATATGCCTGAGGACCTTTAAAGGAGTCGTTCACCCTAGTTAAAATGATGACATTAGTTTCTCATCCTCATGTCACACAAAACTAGCAGTAGTAATTGTAAGGAATTTAACTATAATTCTAGTTCCTGTTCCGCTTGACGATTCCGGTTCTCTTTTTTTGAAAAAGAATGGACAGTGTTTGGATGACTGCCGATTAGCAAAAGCCAATGAAATTCGAGAGAGCAAAAGAGCGCAGTAGAATAGCAAGGCATTGGAAAGTGGGAGCTAAAAAAACGTGATTAACATGATTCCCAAATGTGCAAATCAATGCGAAAACAACCACAAGCCCTTCCTCTATGTTGTTTGTTGACATTAAGAATAAATGCATTTCTATGAGCATGAGTTTGCATGAGAGCACATTTTGAGATTCAGAGACTCAGTCAGGAGGGAAAATGATCTATTAACATCAACACAACTCTTTTAAGTATTTAAATGTGTTCGAAGTTTATATTGTACTATGTGTTTGGCACATTGTTGTTATTTATTTTAAAACCAATAGTTTGGGAGTTCCTTCTTTTTTTTTTTTTTTTATGTGAGATGTGACATGCACCACATCTGTAATCATGCATATACATGTATGATTGATTGATTGATTTTCCTTATTTATTTACTTTTCCCTTCATGTTATTTATTTATTTATTTGTTTGTTTGTTTGTTTATAAAAGTTTGTTTGTTTATACAGTTACAAAGACCTGTTAATTAATCATGCACTCAAAAGTTGACTTGTTGATTCACATGCCCAGTCAACAAAAAATTAAGATGATAATGGTTCTAAATGTTATATTTCATATTTTGCTACAATGTGTGTCTACGTTGGAGGAAGAATACAACCATTTCAAAAGCATTATCATAACAAACATTAATATAATTTGATTCCTTTATTGCATTATGCAATACATTACAACTTCTTAAAACACGTTAAAATAAAAGCATTATCATTATGAAAATACAAATGATTTGGAAACTGTATTTCTTTATAAAATAAATGTCAACTATGTAAAACACATTTAAATAACTAAATAAATAAAATTGATTTGTACATAAATAAATAAATAAATAAAATTGATTTATAAATAAATAAATAAATAAAATTGATTTATAAATAAATAAATAGTCAATTTCAAATGGATAAAAAGTTTTTTTTTTTCCCTCAATAATTATCCTGTATATCCTGCAGTGCAACAATAAATAAACAAATAAATAAATAAATAATCATAATAATAAATAATGATATATAATGATATAAATAATAATAATAATAATAATAATAATAATAATATAATAATTTAATTAATCAATTAATACAAATTGTGTTACATGTGACATTTTAAAGTAGAAAAACTGAAACGGTATTTTCTTGTAAAATATACTCCAATAATCTTTGTTTAATTTTACAACTTTTACAAAAATTACAGTGAGCTTTACTCATACTGCATGCCATATTACACAGTAAAATGGATTGTAAATGATGACGTCAAGATGACGTCAAAAGTTGGGGGTCAGTCAAGATTTTTTGACTAGGAGATGGCGACTATAGTGGCTGTCATTGAAAATGTATATTTTGAGTCTTCTAAAGCCATATGATAGGCTCAAATGTAAGTTATCTGTATACATGTAGGATTTCTCCTCTTCTTTCTAATTGGACTTTTTCTCAACTATTGCAGTTGAGATTCAGTAGATGGTCATGTCTCATTTGTGTCAGTGCGTCTGGAGTGAGTAATAGCAGGAGTTGGGTGTGTGGTCATCAGTGTCTGCATCTATTGTGCGTACCGTGCAGTCGTCTGCAGTCAGGGAGGGTGTGGAGCCAGAATGAACACACTCCTGCTCCAATCATTTCCTGTCCTGCACGCTCGGCCTCACCGTCTCCCTGGACACGGCCCAACAGGGTGCGGTGGACTGTCTGCGCGGGACCCGGGCCTAACCACAGATATGAGCAAGAACAGCCATTTCATTTTACCAATGTCAATGTGACAAAAGGCCAGACAGTTGTTTTAGTATGTTTTCTTTATTTTTTTTCACTATGAAATTCATAGCTGTGTTTGAATAATACTGCCATTGTTGCTTTTGTCGAAGTCATTGTTTTTGTTATTATTTCTCCGGTGCTACATCACATGATCCTGGAAACTGTGGCAGAACTGTGTTTCACTGCTAGGTTTATATAGCAATGTAATCCAAATAACAGCAATAAAAAGAGAAAATTAAATGCAAATGCATTTTAGGGGGTTACTGTAATAAGTAATAAACCTAGGTACACATGCAGCTTTTTTAAAGAAATATATATTCATAAAAATATAATAATTTCTATATTATATAATCGTTTTTATAACTGACCTGAAACTGAAAACCTACACAAAGTATACTTTAAGTAGTTTGACATAATCTCACAGCTTTTTAAAATAAAATATATTAATTAAAAAGTGAATATATTTTATATATTAAATACATATTAATTGATGATGATGATGATGATGATGATTAGTATTATTATTATTAACAAACACCCAAATGTATAGAAGCCTGTATCCACCACAGAATGAAAATATATTTGAAAAATATATAATGCATATTCATACTTCTGACTTTTTTTTTTACAGTTCTGAGCTTATATCTAACAATTCAAACTGTTTTTCAGAATTGTGAGTTTCTACCTTGCAATTCTGAGAAACAAAGTTTCAGAACAAATCAGCATTGTGATTTTGAGACAGTTAAAACTCAGAATTCTGAGTTTACATCTCGCAATATTTACTTTTTTGTTTGTTTGTTTTTTGCAAAAAATAAAAAGGTACTTGTGATGTTTTATCTCACAATTTTACGTTTTTATCTGACAATTCAGAAAAGTCAGAATTCTGAAATGTTAATTGTGAGAAAAAAAAAAGAATTGTATATAAAAAAGTTGCAATTGCTTTTACTATTGCTTTACTATTACTTTACTTTGCTTTGTTTGCTTTACTTTACTTTACTTTCCGAATGATTTCAAAAAATTGTATAAACATTTTTCAGAAACATATCAAACCAACATGAAAACAAAAAGTAAATTTCTACAAATGTGTCATGTGTTTTAAACTACATTTAAAAAACCTTTGTGGAATCTTTCATAGAACTTTCACGTTTGAACTAGTAAGAAACCACCTAGCAACCAACCAGAACCACCTAGCAACCACTCAGCAACCTACAATGTGGCGGGAAGTTTTACAGTTCACACAATAACTCAATTACATTTTACATTTGAAACATTTTTCACTAATGTCCTGTTAACAATCAGATTTATTATTATAAGGAAGTTTATTCAGGCCATTGCAGGTTAGTGGTTGCCTGACTATCAAAGTTTCTATTCATAGCAGATATCAGACCTCTAACCTTTCGAAAAAAGCATTTGCGAATACAAATCGTCTTATCATATTTCATTGCTTTTGATTGCCACCATATAAGCCTGGGAATACAATTAAGGCCGACTTGCTGTCTATGTAAGCTGTTTTCATAAAGGCATGTAAGGCGACCTGAAAGAATAAGCCTTTGGCAGTGTAATTACAGGAGGAGGCTGCATTTAAATACAGTCGGCGCATGCCTCGCAGCAAATAACATGCCTCTATCCTAATTAGACCAAAAAGTCTTGATATGTGTGTGTTTTGATTTTTTTCGCCCTCTTTCTCCAGGGTGCCACTTTTTAGGCACCAAAAATTGCAAGAGAAACACAAATTTCCTCAGTTGACGCCACCCCACGCACCTCGAAAAAAACAATCCGACTCCAAATCCCCTTATTATGGATCAGGATCCTTAAAAATCAACAAGAAGGGCTTTTTGCTGAAAACAGACGTAACATCGCCTAACAATGGCAGAATGTCATACTGCAGATCTAGGGCCAACGGCTGTCAAAAGTGCCATCAAACTCGGGTCGGCCAATTAAGAGAAATTGACATGTAGATTGCCATGCTGTCAGAACCGGCTGCTCTCACGCTAAGCTAACAAATCACGCTGACATTTCTACAAGTTTGTATTATTTAGAAGATGTTCATCAAGGCTTTTTTCTTGTCTTTTTTCAAAACCCTGCTATAAATATTCAATGTGACAACAATGCGACGCTCTCAAACGCATGTGAGAGCCAATCTTGACGTGATGTGACATACAGAGAGAAAGCGCTGAATTCAATCCAGTGGTTGAAGTCTGTTTGATAGCCGTGAAGAGAGGCAAAATTATTAATTGTAACAGAGAAAAATGAATGTACATGTGTGTTATTAATGGAATAAATCATTTGTCTGCATAATGTGTTTGCTGAGACCTGTATGCTTTACTCCTTCTTTGAACTTTGAAATTGGCCACACATTTCCAAAAGACCAATAATATTAAGGTAGAGCCATTTTAAATTTCTAGACATTGTTGATTTTTTTTTTTCAGCCACTGCATCATTTAGCAAGAAACCGTGAATTAATGAGCTGCAAGTAAAAGATTTAGCACATCAGATAACCTTCTTGATTATTTAATGAAGTCTTGCATTAGAGACGTGCTTTGTAACTGCTCACATCAATTATTTATTCTCGGAGATGCATTCTTAAGTTTGGAGGGGGCTGCATTTTTACAAACCATTAGCTATTAATTATTGTTTTATCTACATTAACAATTTACCAGAACAGCATTTCTTTAAAATGGCAATTCAATTATGTACTGTATCGTCACAATTTTGCAGGAGCAACACTGTATAAACAGTGTTGAGTGTAATGCATTACTAAGTAATTAATTACTGTAATTAATTACTTTTCCCGTGAAACATCAAAGTAAGGGATTACTCTTATTTTTTTCTGTAATTGAGTTAGTTACATCTAATGTAATTGCATGAAATACTGTATAGACTATAGAACAAAACAATAGTGGATTTAACATCAAAATTTAATGTCGAATGTCTAATTTTACAATGTATGTTTTTAATGTAACCCTCTCCCTTCAAATACTTTGGTCTGTTCAAGAATAATTTGTGCAATTTTATATTGTTTAAATTAATAATTCATAGCTGAATGTGCTTGTGTGCTTGCATTGTTCATACGGGATTTTGAATGTAATTCAATCAATTTTTACTGTTTATTTTTTTTTGCATTTAAATGTTTTGTTTGCATTTTGATTTGAGTAAATTTGTTGACATTTATTTTTTTCATATTTTAGCTTGAATTTATTTTTATTTTATTAAGTCATTTACTTATTTTGCTAAACTTTATTTAATTAATTTATTTTATTTAAACATTATTTAGTTTTATTAATTTACTCATTTTATTTCAGTTAGTTGCTACGGCCACAGTCCCAATTTTGTGTTTGTATATATACTGTATATATATATATATATATACACAGTATATATAAACTTAAATATAAATGTAAGTTTTATCATCCAAAAGACATAAGACACCTTCAAAAGATTCTACAGTCGTAGCATCTGTGCGTTCTGACAGAGAGAGCTGGAGGTTTTGCCTTGGTTTACAAAGTAGCTGAGAAGCAGGAAAATGTAGCTGTGGTCAGTGTTTTTGTGTGCTAGACTGCAGTGTAGTACACTATTTTAGGACAGTCTGCTTGGCAAGATGCACTCTTCAATAATGCATTACCTGCCTAATACCTTAGGGATGTCTCTCAGATGGACGTGTGTGTGTGTGTGTGTGTGTAGGTGAAAGGGGTTTATTGATTTGTGTGCTGAAATTCAGTTAGTCATCAGCTCAGTGAAACTGGACACAACAACACACACTCACTCACAAACACACACTAATAAGAAAGATAATTCAAACTGTCTCTTAAGTCTCAATTGTTTATTCTAGGCAGCAGTAAAAAGAAACAGAGACCAGTAAATTGGGACATTTACCGAAGCCTCCCGTCTCTCAGGTTTTTTTTCTGCAGAGAAAAAGACCACAGAAATCTAAATCTGAAATCTCAAATTATGCTCAGATTGCCTACGAGTCTGCAATCAAAAATATTCCATATGAACTCAAACATTTATCTCCCAAGACCGCTTGAACTGAGTTACATTATTTACATTAATTTTATACTCAATCTCATGTGTGTCACTGATAGCCATGTTTGTTGCCATTTTAATTTCTCATAAATAGAAAAACAAACTTCTGAGACAAAGTTAACAAACACAGGAAATTGAAAAACAGATACTTTGTGATTGTCACGGTCACGGTGTGTGGAGGCAGGCAGGACGACAAGGATTCCAATAATGACTTTTAATGTAGACAGAACAAAGCAGATTCAGGTAGGTGAGAAATTTGCTAAACTTTATTTAATTAATTTATTTTATTTAAACATTATTTAGTTTTATTAATTTACTCATTTTATTTCAGTTAGTTGCTACGGCCACAGTCCCAATTTTGTGTTTGTATATATACTGTATATATATATATATATATACACAGTATATATAAACTTAAATATAAATGTAAGTTTTATCATCCAAAAGACATAAGACACCTTCAAAAGATTCTACAGTATTTTGCTTGGCAAAAATAATGTCTTTCTCATTTAATTTTAACTTTAATTCCTCATGGTCTTGTCCTTGCTGAATAAAACATTGACATATTTATCTTTTATATTTACGATTATACTCCACTTCATATGTAGGATTGATTTTTGACTTAGCGTTCACCATAAACAATTCTGACACCAACCTATAATTCCATGCATTATTAATGGTTTTAAAATAAACACAACATTGTTATTGACTTTCTGGATGAACAGAGCAACAGCAGAGCATCTGTGCGTTCTGTCAGAGAGAGCTGGAGGTTTTACCTTGGTTTATAAAGTAGCTGAGAAGCAGGAAAATCTAGCTGTGGTCAGTGTTTTTGTGTGCTTGACTGCAGTGTAGTACACTATTTTAGGACAGTCTGCTTGGCAAGATGCACTCTTCAATAATGCATTACCTGCGAAAAGAAAAACTGACAAAAACCGGAAAAACAAACGAGGGGAAAGACGCCGCTATACTTTACTTAGGGCCGGTTATTCTCTCACGGTCACGGTGTGTGGAGGCAGGCAGGACGACAAGGATTCCAATAATGACTTTTAATGTAGACAGAACAAAGCAGATTCAGGTAGGTGAGACACACACACACACTCAGGGTAACATTCACAATAACCAACAAACTCAAATACAAGAGACAGGAACAGATATAGGGCAGATAACGAGGGGCAGACAGGTGAGCACAATGAAGTGATTAACTAATAATGAGAACAGGAACAACCAAATAAGGACACAGAGGGAGAAACTA
>NW_015540842.1:1257329-1267842 GCF_001515605.1 Sinocyclocheilus anshuiensis | reverse complement strand
ACTTTTAATGTAGACACAACAAGGCAGATTCAGGTAGGTGAGACACACACACTCGGGGTAACATTCACACTAGCCGACAAACTGGAATACAAGAGACAGGAACTGATATAGGGCAGATAACGAGGGGCAGACAGGTGAGCACAATGAGGTGATTAACCAATAACGAGAACAGGAACAACCAAATAAGGACACAGAGGGAGAAACTACAATCAACAGTCCACAGGGGTGTGACAGTGATTTATGAAGGTTTTTATTATTTTATTTGTGTGTCTGATATTTTGGGTTACTTTTAAGGGTAATTTGTTCACAACAAACAAATAAATAAGATTTAATTAATTTCTAATTCCAATTACCACACTGTTTTATGCATATGTAATGAATGAATGAATGAATGAATCACTCTGTATGATTCAATTAATTCCTGATTGATTGTGATTAGTGATTACCATTTTTTGCTCACTGAATATCCTGTATTTCCTGATTTACATATATGTCATGAATGAATGGATGGATATTTGGATGGATGAATATGATTCAGTTTATTTCTGATTCTGAATACCAACATTTTTCTCACTGAATATGCTGTATTTTCTGTTTTACACATGTCATGAATTAATGAATCTCTTTATACGATTCAAATAATTAATTTTTTCCCCTTAATGAATATCCTGTGTATGGTGATTGATTGACAGACTGATTAAATAGATACATACATACCTAATCCACTTTATATGATTCAGTTAATTTCTGGTGAATAAAATTAAGTTCTTAGACATGTTTTTTTTCTTACTGAATATCTTGTTTTACCCATATGTTATAAATCACTCAATAAATAAATAGACATCACCAAAAAAAAAAAAAAAAAACAAACAAAAAAAAAATATTTAGGTAATTAAGAAAAAGAAATCAAGGATAAATAAAGCACAAACATGTGCATAGTGGTTTTCAGTGTTGGGAAAAGTCCTCTGCACAATCTGACTTTGTTGCAACCTAAAATTAAACTGCTGGTCTCGTCTGACAGGAGGAGAATGGCACACTATTTTGACACACTATTTCCCTTTTTTAATTCTGTAAAGCTGCTTTGACATAATCTGCATTGTAAAAAGCGCTATAAAAATAATGGTTACTTGACTTGACTTTTTGTCACCTTTAATAACAGAAAAAAAAAAAAAAAACGTTATATTTTTTAGCAACTGTAAAGGCCCTGTCAAATTTAAAAGTAATGTGTTACTTTACTAGTTACTTGAAAAAGTAATCTGATTATGTAACGTGCATTACTTGTAATGCTTTAATCCCAACACTAGTGGTTTTATATCAAAACTTAATGTAAACATGAAAATAAATTCACACAATTTAAACTCCTCAAAAAATGTATTGTCTTGAACAACTTGAAGAGCAAGCTTTTTCCACTTGAAACGATGAAGACTTTTTTTAAAGTGACCTCTACTTGAGGAACACACTCTGACAGGCAGGTGCAGACTCAGTCTTTCACTAACAATAACAGGAGAACATCTCATTTGACACTGAATACTGCACCTCTCATGGCCGGATATTAAGGTGCTGCTGTGGTTTTAACCTCTGTGTCCTGAAACCTCCTCACTCTCACACAACACACACACACACACCGTAACCGTAGCACACTCATGTCAGCCCATCCCTGAAAAGCCTGTTTAATGTTCTTTTAAACTCACCACAATGGGGCTCAAACCAGATGGCAAATTAGTGGCAATTGTTCAAAAACAACAGTCAATTCAAACAACATCTTTTCCATTCTGTTTCCAGCTGTTGAGCTGCTCCTCTTACTGCAGGAATAACTTTACCTCAGAGCTTTCACCATAGTTGTTTAAACAGGAGCGTTTAGTCTGCATCTGTTAGCTTTGAGGTCATCTAGTGCACTCCTAAAATGTAAGAAAAATATAATTTAAAGATAAAAATTGACAGTCTTTCTATTCCAGAAAAATTAAATAAAATATTGAAAATGAATATACAAGTAACATTTATATACTGTTCGTATTTATTAGTCATTTTAATACATCTACTTAAACTTTTTTTTTCAGTTGGTTTCTCATTAATTATTCTAATTCATTTACATATTTTTTTCTATTAAGGTTTTCATATAATATTTATATTTTGTTTTTATTTTATTTATTAAGTTTATAAATTAAATAATTGATTAAGTTTCCGTTTTAGTTAACAATATCAAACAATTTTAAACTAAAATGCAATATGTAATAAAATGCAATAAATGTACGTTCCTAGGTCATATGAGGATAAAACCCAATTTTCAAAAATGTAAAGAAAGCAAATATCATATTTGTTGATAATCATGCGCCTGAAAAACTATTGCTAGTATTCCATAGCATTGTTTATGCTTTGCAATTTGGAGTCTTCACTGTTGGCAATAAAACACTTGCAACGTTAACATTAGCATCCCTATTTTGTTTCTTTAGGCCTATGTGTTATTTGATGTGCTCTTTGGCTCCTCTGCAGATCTTGAACCTGAGCCAGATTGTAAATAACAAATGAAAAAGTGTCGTCTGGCCACGTTTGGAGTGTGCTGTTGTCTTACAGCCACAGATTCTGATGAGGTACTTCATTTGTGCGTAAATTTAGCGCTAACAGGATCTATCAAACCACATAATGGCAGCCTCCGCAGCCTTAACAAACCATGACTTATTTTAGCTTCTCCACTAAGAGGCTTTGGGAACGTGGGTCTGAGCCAAACACACTGGTACTTACCATCGCCACAATTTATTACTATTAAAACTTAAATCAAAACGTGAACTATATCGCCAAGAATAACAACAACATAAAGAGTTGTTTTACTACAGCATTATAGCGCTCATTTTCAGAATATGCAATTACTTTTTATTTTATTTGGCCTTCCAGTTAGCAAGCCAGATGCACTGTAGGGCAAAAAAATATATATTAATGCAGTTTCATTTGAGCTTGGAATGGGAATCGGAATCGTACTGAGGTTTGAGATGATAGCAGAGTGATTCTGAAATATAAAACCTAACATATGCTGGGACGGACCAAAATCACACCGCCACGACCATCTTAAAGGCCATAGTTCCATTTAAAGGTCTGGCGAGAGAGTAATATGGTGCTTTCAGTCATAGGAAAACCCTAAAACAGGGTATACTGAGGAGACCACACAGTCAGGCCATGAGGTGGAGGAGTTTCTGGGCTTTTTGGCGGGAAATCCAGTCAGCAAACATTAGCATGGCCAGTTCGCCAATGAAAACCTCAATGGAAACCCCACTTTCAAGGCTGTTACAGCGAATCATCTCACGATTTATTTAAAGAGGGATTCATTTCCACATGCTTCCACGCACATACTGTACGTTTATATCTTCACAAGGTGCACTTAGCCAAAGACATTTGCGTTTATTTGGTGGCAAGTGAAAATATTCACTCTGACTAACTTGTAACTGTTGCATTTAGTAGCTGCTGAAAGATTGTTTGGAAACAGTGTTGAAACATTACTCATATAACATGAACAATCTTGGTGATTTGACGCCAGTTTATAGACAGGACAACCATGGAGGTACCAGGAAATGGAAGAGGGAAGGGAGGGGGTCGGGAAATGACCCGAGTCAGACTCGAACTCGGGTTGTATAAGCAACACCGGACAACGTGTCAGAACAAGTGCGCTACCCACCAGGCCATGTCTCTAACGGTAAATGCACTCGAGCTTTTGTGTTGCCACTTGTATTGGGGGGTGTTGAGCCTTAATTAGGGGGTCAGGCCCCTGAAATGCTACGTGTTCTGTTAAGAGAGCTGACTGAGAAGAATTCTCAGGTTTTTCTAAAGCCTGCAGCTAATTCCTGACTGACAGAATATTTATTATGTGACAGAAACTGTGGATGAGGCCATATCTGGAGAAAGACACGAGCTTCATTCACTCGTGCTCTCGACCCAAACCCCTTTCTAAGGAAGATGAGGACAAAATATAAGGGCTGCTTTCCACAAAAGGATACAAAATGGGGCTTGAAACTTTGTATTTTCTTTAAAAATAAAAATGGGTCACTGAAAAGAGGTTCTTCACCTTCAGAAAAAGGTTATTTGCCTCCACAGGGTCAAATTAATTTATATATGAGCAGTTTTATTTTCCACTTGTTTTATATGATGTTTGAATTTTTTCAACCCTGTTACTTTAATGTAGGACTTGTCTAAAACTGTTCAAAACACAAAGTTGAGTGATTTTGTTATTTTCTAGAAATAAATAAACATGGGTTTAAAGGTATAAACGTGTGAATACTCCAGGATGGGAAACAGGGTTGCATATTTAGCCTAAATTTAGCTCAGTTGTGGCTAGCTGATTTGGTATCATATTGTTAATTTGCAATTACTAATAACCTCATATTTCCTATTAATTAAAGAAAATATTTTTTTAATCATTTTTTTTTCTTATAATAACAGGGTTGAAAGGTAGAGATTGACAAACACACTCAACACTTTGTAAAAACAAAATGAGATAATTCCATGTATTATAGATCAGTCCAAATGATACGTTTTATATGAGCTGTTTTATTTTCTACTTATTTTAAATGAGGGTTGCATTTTCTTCAACCTTGTCACTTTAATTTAGGGCCTGTCAAAATACAGTTCAAAATCCTATTTTGTTTAATTGTATTATTTTCTAGAAATATACAAAAATAACTATCATTTATAAAATGTATAAGTTCCAGAAAATGTGCTTAGGTGAGTAAGTAAATAAGTAAGTAAGAATGGGTAACAGGGTTGCATATTTAGCATAAATTAAGCTATCATTTAAATGTGGTGTGTGTGCTAGATGGTTTGGTACCAAATATCGATTTGTAGTTATTGTTAACCATATATGTTCTTTAAATTAAAGAAAACTTTTGTTTGTTCATTTTTTTTTTTCTTATAATAACAGGGTTGAAAGGTTGAGTTTGACAAACGCGCACAACATTATTTATGTAAAATCAAAATAAGACCATTTGTCATCTCACAGATGGGTCCAAATTATAATTTTGTGTCAAAATTTTAAAATCATGCAATAACAGGAATGATTATGTATTACTTGTATGATTAAATGTATGATTTTAATTGTCTACATTCTTCACTGTTCCTAAAATAAAACAAAACAAAACAAAACAATCTTCATGGTTTTTGACCCACCTGTTTAGCAATACCAAGAACACCTGATACCTGTTGAAAATTAATCAATTGAAATCTGATTTTCTGTAGCTCTTCCTCCCCACTCATGAAACACCAATGATTTACGAGCTATACCTGCATACAAAACTCCATAGAAGGAGAGATGAGCAAGTGATCCGTAGAAAAAGCTTCCCCCCGAGGGCTCGGAAGAGTAATCCGTCTCAACACGTTGCGTTAAAAGCTTGTTCGCAGAGTCTAAAGCCCATGCATCCCCTGTCTCTTTCTCCTCCCTGTCTCCAGGCCCAGTTCCTGCCATTTGTTCGGGAGCGTGAGGAGAAAACCCCTTCTGAAAGAACAGGATATACTCTAGAGGATGTGGAGCGCTCTCGCTGGCTGACATTCTCTACAATTATGCAACTTTTTCCCCTTTTTTAATGTGTCTAAGTGTGGGTGGCTGGTTGTGTGTCAATTTTCCTTAGCTACCTGTGTCTCTTTGGCCTCCTTGGTAACAGAGCTAGAAACAGGGCAAGACACCCTTCCGCTGGATCCGATGAAAGCCTGCGGGCTGAGAATTGCTATCCAGGCCTGACGATGACGCCTTCTCGATTTACCTGAAAATCAGCATTTGTAAAACTACACCACAGTTAAGTCATTTGAGTGGAATTTGAGGCTATTATGGCAGCTAAACGGAAGATGAGAGCAATCTTGCACTCACTCAGGCTCCGCAGAGATGGTAAAGTGTATAACGTCTTGTTTTCTGTCTGTAAGTCATCAAGTCTTGTTATGTTCTTGGCCTGGGCGCTGCTAGAGAAGACATCTCTGACAAGTTCCGACTAACGCATGACATTTCCTGTTGGCTTTGCTCTGCTGTCACGTGTCATTTTGACTAAGTGCGGCTAATTCACAGCGATATCAAATAGAAGTGATCGGTTAACCAATAGCTAGGCATCTTTTTGTGAACGTGTGCAGATTGCTGATAATAACAAAGCTCATATATGTTCCACTCTGCCAAGATCTGACGCACTCGCTTAGGAAAACTTGGGGAGAGCCAGTACGGTGGCACTTCTGAGTGTATACTTGAGTGTTTGGAAGTATCTGCTGCCAAAGGAACTTCCTGCAACATGTCAGGCATAATTTATTTATGGCTGGAGGGAAGGTCCTGTGTGGAGACAGATATGCACACAATCTGGCTGTGGGACAGACAGAGAGACGAGCACACGGGAAGACAGGCTGTACACATTCATTTAGGTTTAAATATATAAACAGTTAACTGCATTTTGTATTTTCTAAAGTGTGTGAGTGATGTTTGCCAGTGCAAAACTTGCCATAGGGTATTCTGGATCAGGTGTTTTCAAAGTTTTTGATGCCATGAGACCCCAAATATAAATATATGCATTATAAACTCAAAATTGCCTGTTCAGTGAGCTTAATTACATTAAGGAAACAATGCATTAAGAGCCTTCAAATTGAATTTGAAGGGTAAATTGTGCTTATTTTGTCTTCTGTGAAACATGCAAGTACCTTCTGTAGCTTCTGAATGGCAGTACTAAATGGGGAGAAAATCTGATATTTAAACAAAATAAAAATGTACAAAACTTCATCCTGTTCAGAAGTTTTCACGCCAAGCTCTTAATGCATTGTGTTTCCTTTTGGAGCATCAGTGAGCATTTGAACCTTTTGTAATAGTTGCGTACGAGTCCCTCAGTTAACGTCATTGTGAAAAGATGAATCTCAAAATCATACAGTCATACTGCTGGAAAGGGTTCAAATATGCAAGAGATGCTGGAAAACCAACGAATTTGTGGGAACTAGAGGATTTATTAGAATATAGGGAAATATATATACACAGACAGCATATTTATTATGTGTTAACTATGAAAGGAATAGAATTTAGAATTAGAAAATTGAATTTTTCTATACATTTTTTGACAAATTTCCGGTATAAGCCCCATCCACATTAGGTTTTATCTGAATACAGATATACAAATAATTTTACCATTGCAACAAATATATATAGCCTATTGACTTTGCTGCAAATTCCTACTTTGCATACTTGTGTTCCGGACATTACATTTAAAAACTTAAGTGTTAGCAGTTTATTCAAATCCCAGTATTGGACAGCACAGGTAAGGAAGGGTTACAAACCCTCCAAATGAGAAGAAGACAATCAAGCTGTCTGCTTGTGTTAACAAACCTGCATTAGTCTGCTTTGCCTGGGGTTACATTGTTGTTCATGACTGTGCACCTGTCCTGGTTAACTGACAGCTTTAAACATCAGCCCTAGTTTCATTATCGCAGTCTTTCATAGCCTCGGGCTCCATTAAAACTGAGGCAAACCGCAAAGAATGTTGTTCAACTTATCCAAAGGTCACAATTTGTCAAAACACCCATATACGCTCTACAAGAAGCTATTAATGGATCTGATACAAGCTACCTCAAATGACCAACGTATACCAACTTCCTGTCAAAATGAGTCGAGGGGCTGCCAGAAGGAAATGGCATTGGTGTGTTTGTCAGCTTGAGCGCTCGCAGTGGCAGCAAACACTGGAAGTGGCTTTAGGAGGTGTTCTCAGGTTTGGCTGAGCTTTTACCCTTAAGTGGAAAAACATTAATGGAAGCTGGCTCGCACTCGTTCTCTTCCCCCTTCTCAGCGGCGGCTCTGACAGCCGAAGGGAGGGCTGGTAGACGACCAAACATTAGTCACCACATGAATCCTGCACACTGAAATATGCTTCCTGTCAAGGTTTGGATAGATATCATGACGAGAGACCTTGCTCAGCTCGGCAGGAATTGGTCACTTAACCAAGAAAATAATTACAAATTTACTGCAAAGGCTTCTGCAGGCTGATAAAATGCATTTTATTAGCTTGTAGGAGTTGGATAGTTAACCGGGTTAAGACATCTATGGTTAGAATGGTCGCTTGGGTCCTATTCCAAGTACAAGGTCACAATAACAACACTTGGGACAATGGTCTTCAGTGGCTCTATTATTCAGAGCTCTATTATTCAGACAAGCCACTCCCTAAATATCCTCAAAAAAGGAATGACACATCATATTGGATATATGTCGAAACATTTTTTTTTTCCTAGAAGTTCACTCATAATGTTAGTCAAGGTTTCTTTCACTAAAGACAGTCATAATTTAGGTTTATACAACCATTTTCCATCCTCTCTGTGACTCTTAAAGGAACAGTTTGCTCAAAAATGAAAATTCTGAAATGTTCTTATCATTACTCATGTTGTTCGAAGCCCATATGAATTTCCTTCTTTTGTGAAACACAAAATAAGGTATTTAGCATAATGTTTATGCTGCTCTCATCCATATAATAATTAATTTAATTTAAATCCAATTCAATTAAAGCATATTTTATCTTGCTTTAAACATTTTCTTTACACAAGCTGTTTCTGCTACTGCAACTTTAATAATTATATTTGTAAATAACTTCTGTTATCACTTTCCTAATAGTTGGGCTAAATACTAAACAGGCAATGATATGTAAACATCAGTGGTCATATGTTGATGCACTCATGGTTGTTAATTTCATTTTTTTTTTTTAATAAATGATTTCACTGAGTTAATTGAGTGACATTGATTTATTAAGTTCATAAAGTACATATGGATCATGATTATTTTTGTTAACAAACAAATATTATTTATTTATTTTGATGAAGCTGACATCAAATATAAATATCACATAAATAAACTGAAGAAACTAAACTAAAACTGAAATACAAAATAAATGAAACATAAAATAAAATAGCTTACAAAAATATGAAAAGCATATAACAAAATTACAAACATTTTTTTTATAAAAACATAAAAATTAAATTTAAAAAAATATATTTTTAAAAACTATAATAGTATATAAATACTAGTAAACTAACACTGGTATGTATACATAATTCTTATTTCATAACCATTTGTGTACTTCTTTCTTTCTTTGGCAGCAGTGTCACAAAGATCTGTTTAGTATAACTAGCAGTCTTTGGACTAGCTATCATTCTGGGTTTCTTTCACCTTGGGAGCTGAAATGTCACTGGGATTTTAGGAACAAGTTTTCTCCACCAAGCTTAAAGAAAGGTTTGTGCGTTTGCTGATTGAGACCGCACTGGTTATTTTTCTTTCCAGACAAAGCAATGCATATGTGTTTGCATGAGTGTGCGTGCATGTGCATGTGCCTTCATGCAATTGCATGTTTTTGCATGTGCTCTGTAAAGAAGCAAGAGCATATAAATGACAGGCTGCCAAAGTGAAGGAAATAAAGTCCTTAAAATAAAGAAGTCAACTACTTCATTCCATCTGTCACCATCTCTCTCCTTCCCTTCCTTAAGGATAACTTTGGCTCTGTTCACTTCCTCCTATTCATGTGAGGATTTCATGGATGACATGCGCTGACCAAATACACACAGGGAGCACATCTGCTAAAAGTGTGTGCATGTGTGTTCGTGGCCTGTGAGACTGGCTTCTAGGAGAGACACAGAGGCGCTATTTTATGATCCCCACCTGTCAGAGGTGAACACACTCGGAAAATAAATGCCTTGGTACAGTAATGATCCAGGTATTCTAGCTTTCATGCTTTATGCATTAAGTATCCATTGGTTCCCCAGCTAAAAAAAAAAAGTTGTTAGTCCTAGCTGGCTTAAGCTGGTCTAGCCGGTCTCCCAGCCTGGCCAAAAGACTAGTGCGCAAAACCCTTAAACCTGGTCTGGGAGACCACCAACCTCATTCAGACTAGTTTAAGAGTTTTTCAGTAATATATATATATATATATATATTGTGTACCACCGAAAAATAATTGAAACGATCTGTATATAGAGTACTTCAAATGCTAGATATGTTTAAAAAATAACATTAAATAACATAATAAAAAAAATTATAAATAAAAATAGTTATTGTAGTTAGAAATAAATGTCTTATGCTCACCCATGCTAGATTGATTTGATCAGAAATACAGTAAAAACAGTAATATTGTGAAATATTATTACAATTTAAAATAGTTGTTTTCTTTTTTTATATATTTTAAAATGTCATTTATTTCTGTGTTGCAAAGCTGAATTTTCAGCATCATTACTCCTGTCTTCAGTGTCATATGATCCAACAGAAATCATTCTAATATGCTGATTTGCTGCTCAAGAAACATTTCTGATTATCAATGTTGAAAACAGTTGTGATATTTATTTATTTATGTATTTAGATATATAAGTATTTATTTATTATTTTCATTTATCATTATCAATATACATTTCGTCACTTTTGATCAATTTAATGCATCTTGATAAATAAAATAATTTCTATAAATAAACAAACCAACAAATAACTGACCCCAAACCTTTAAACTTAATGTAATTGTAATATTAAAATACACTACCTGCTAAAATATTTGAT
>NW_015540842.1:1253248-1253942 GCF_001515605.1 Sinocyclocheilus anshuiensis | reverse complement strand
CCCAAAAAAAAAAAAAAAAAAAAAATCAGAATGGTAACCAAATTTCTACTTTATTTGTATTTATTTATTTATTTTCTACAGTTTTGTGCCACTGTAAAACCACACGTCCATATAGTACAGTGTAAGAAACTTTCAGAATCTTTTTGGAAAGTTACCATAGTTTTATAGTTTATTACAGTAGCAAATTAACAATGGTAAGGGAAAGGGAATATGTTTTCCTTTTGTGAATATACTGCAACTACAGACCTTTTATAGAACGTGTATTAAGTTAATGTCTATTTATTTCTAATAGTGGCATGCACACAGTTCAGTATAATCCCTTCATAAAATCTGTGAGAGCTGCTGCTTTCATAGTGCGGTTTCCTCAGTTTCTGATTCTGTTAAACACATTAGCCTGAATCAGGGTGGCTTGAGAAGTTTGAGAGAGAACCCGAGATTGAAAGGGCTTGTTTAATATCAGTGTACTGACAGTTTTACTAAACACAAGTGCAGCACATGCTCCTATATAATGGCATGTATATTTTCACGTCATTTTTGAGAGTACAGTGCCTGGTCCAAGTAAAATAATGCCATCCACGCCATATTTCATGCAGGTCCACTACTCCATCCTTCCCAGAGGTTTGAAAACCACTCTGTATTCTCTCCAACCCTACATGCTGCATCTGTCAATAAAATAGAAATGAACAGTGTGATT
>NW_015540842.1:1249996-1251316 GCF_001515605.1 Sinocyclocheilus anshuiensis | reverse complement strand
GAGAGCACAGTGCCTGGTCCAAGTATAATAATGCCACCCACGCCATATTTCATGCAGGTCCACTACTCCATCCTTCCCAGAGGTTTGAAAACCACTCTGTATTCTCTCCAACCCTACATGCTGCATCTGTCAATAAAATAGAAATGAACAGTGTGATTATACGGCAGTCTGGACAGGGGCCATATCTAGCGGAAAGGGGAAAAAAAACATTTTTCCCTCCATCTCTGTCTTTGGCAGGTTTATTTTGGTCAAGCTATGGCTCCATCCACGGTATAAAGCAGCTGGCAGTAGAAGAAAAAAAAAAAAGAAACAGACCAAGCGTGCTGTTTTCATCACCATCCCCAAGCCATCGATCTATCTGAGACACGTACACCCAAACATACAGATGTACAGATGAAAGCTCGCACACCTACACCTATTCCTTCATGAACGCCGGGAAGAGGGACTTTTAATTACCAGAAAGTTCCATATTTGCATGATGAGTTGTAATACGTTTGACACGTCGCGAGCTATACTGATGAAAACCTGTCCTACTTTCCTTCGCCTCCACTCCAAGAAAAATAATCTTTACGAGAGCACCGCTGTTTGGTTAGACCCACTCCATACTGCAGGCGGGCCCGGGATCCGAGAGAGAGGAGAATGAAATGAAAATACTGGATTAATAAAGCGAACGAAAAGAATATGATTTTTTTTTTTTTTCGGCGGAAAAAAATATTTTAACCAAAAAATGAAAATTCTGTCATTGTTTACTCACCCTAATGTCGCTCCAAACCTGTATGCTATTGTTTTATCAGCGGAGCACAGAAAAAGTAATTTTGAATAATCTTCACACGGTTCTTTGCCATATTATACAACAACATTTCTTACTAACCACTGCTTTCAAGCTCAAAATGGGGCAAAAACACCCTAAACCAGGGGCCACGGATCCTCCAAATATGATCATCCTTTTGTGAGGGACCCCCTTCCTTAAAATTAAATGGTGTCTATAAAGTTGCCTAAATATTATTTGGAAAATATTTAGTTTCTTTTAAGTTACATGATTATGTTTTTATTCTACTCATTAGTGCTGTATTAGTTAATGAATGAATTAATTTCAATCTATTTTTATATTAATGTTTTAACAATTAATAATAATTAATTTGTTATTATTTATTTATTATTTTTTACTTTTTTCACACTTTTTTTCCCTCAACAATTTTATGGACCCCAGTTTGAAAACCGATTTTTTTACTACTTATTATAGTACTTACTTACTCACTTACTTACTTACTTACTTACTAACTTACTTACTTTATTTATTTATTTATTTATTTTATTATT
>NW_015540842.1:1235083-1246408 GCF_001515605.1 Sinocyclocheilus anshuiensis | reverse complement strand
CTTAATCCTTTTCTCTTAACATTTTTACTGGCCCCAGTTTGAAAAGCCCCTATGTAACTCATTATTTTTTTTATTTAATTATTTTATGTTTCTTTTATTATTTAATTTATACAAAATTTTCGTTTGGTTATTTTTCTCCCCAGACCCCAGTTTGAAAACTCCTGCCCTAAACATAAATTCACTATAATTGAAGTTTTCTAAAGCCATACAATAACTTTGTGTGAGGAAAAGAGCAACATTTTCTAACTATGCATACCTATGAGAAGGAACGAGCACGACATTTCTGTAGCGGACACTGGGTGACTCTGCCCAGTGTGAAATCCCATTGGTCCATAATCCTACTCCTCATAGTTGTCTATTAAACACCATAGATTCTGACTGGCTGTGATTGTGCAATGTCAAGCAGCGGTTTTGCATTCTATGTGGAAAGACACATTCTTTAAAGCTTGCAACTGGTCTCATCGCACTAAGTTATTCACTGAACATCCCATATCTCATTTTCAGTTCCACATATTCAGACATGTGGCATTAGGTTACGATATGCAAAAGCAATGGAGCTGGACGTCAATGGCGTCAAATCTAGTGCAATTCTTTCTTTAACTGAACATACAGTAGGTGGGAATCAGATTTGAGAACTCTGGAGAAAGGAACGATTTTCAGCAAATAAAGATTTAAATTTACGTCTGTTTTTCATATGACCTCGAATATAGTTCACAAGTCATATGGACTAGTTTTATGAAGCTCTTTTTTATTAGATTGACATCCATGGTCACTATGAACTTTGTATGTAAAAGAGCAGCGTGAACATTCCTCCAAACATCTTCCTTTGTGCTCCACAGAAGAAAGACAGTCAAACGGGGTTGAAACAACATGAGGATGAGTAAATAACAACAGAATCTTTATTTCTGGGAGAACTATAAGTTCGAAGGGCACTAAACAGGAAGCCGCTCGGCTTGCTGCATGATTAAGTTATATCGAGCCACATGCGCTCACCCCGGACGCATTTCGGAAGCGTTTGCGCGTCCCACGGCGAGCTGAGCTGATCCACTCTGCAGAAGGGAGCTGCTAAAGCAATAATCATCGGAGTAAATACATAAACACACAGGCCAGCGTCTCTCTGCTAGCTCACGTCAGGTAGGATTTATGTCGACGGTGTTCTCGGGTGTCCCAGACCACGGTTAAGTTCTCGGCGAGCCAGCCAGGTGACAATTTTTAAAAGCGAGTGTTGGGTAACATTCTCCTTCAAGGCTCAATACCGTCTGACTCTATTAGTTTCACCACAAACGCTTTTCCGTGTTCAGCGCGAGGAAAAACAAACACACAAGCAAAGGTCCGTATAAACATATCTAAATTTAACAAGTCCTCCCTGTCTCGCTCAAGTTGTTTTCTTCGTTTTTTCGCCTTTCTTCTCTTTCCTCTGCCCTGCTTTTCTCTTTCACATGCTTTTACAGAGAGGTGCACTGAAAGCGCTCTTTGTTGCTACGGTCTACGGCGTCTGAATAGGGCCAAACAAATGGCCCTGTCCACTGAGCGCTGCAGAAGAGGTTTTGAAAAGAATTCCTCCCCTGACTTCTCCTTCATGAGCCCCACAATGACAGACTACCCTTTTCTTCCCGTGCTCCCACTAATGGATAAGACAATATTTGCAGGAGTGTGAGGTGGGGGTCTCGTTTCCTTGAATATTCAGACTCCGTCCGTGCCAGCCAAACCACCCCCATCCCTCCCTCTCCGATAAACACTCTGCCCATTTCCCTTTGATTTCCTTCAGTCCTCTTGTTTCTCACTTCTTGGATGCTCTGAATCAAAACAAATCAAGAAGAAAGGCAGAGAGAAAGCAACAGGTGTGAGGTAGCGAGGGACAAGCACATTAGACGGTGCCTATGAGATTACATCAGTTTTACTTGGAAGAGAAGCAGATTGTTTGATTTGGTGACGAGATGGGCCGATCTACCTTTTTCCCTAATCCAAACAGAGCAAAAGGGAGCTTTTTGTGCTTCGTGCTCAAGTAAACCTTTGAATGTTAATAAAATGAGCTGTTGAAATGGAAAACACAAACATACTGATTTAACATAGCTTTTGTATAAACCACAGAAGCGATTGTTTTACATTTGAAATGGCCTGAGGATATGAAAATAATTTCAACGGCATAATTAAGTGACATAATTAATATGATCATTTCAAGTAAACTGTGAAAGGTTTCACTAGAACAATACTTCTATGGCTAAACAGTGCATTCATTATAACTGACAGTTATAGACAGTGTGCAATATGATTCAAACAGTAGAATTCCATCATCATTGTGTTTTTTTAATGAATGTCCAAGCTGCTCCTTTCCATACAAAGAATGTTCCAAAAAGTATAATCCTTTCTGGACCACTATCGTCAAAGATGATTGACAATTAGCATACAGTTTGGATTGGCGGTATGGTTCTGTTCTGGGCAAGAACTCCCTGCGCCTCCATGCAGCCTAGCATGGATGAGAGCAGGGAGAGCAGCAATAACCCCCCAAAGTAAACAGAACAGAACTAACATAAATGTATTGCAGATATTGTTAAAGTTCAATCATTTTATGTACACATTTTAGAATTAGTCTGATTCAAGGAGAATCAGAAGGCTGAATCCCGACTGACAGAGGAGTAGCTGGGGATGGAGGAGGGTAATTAGCTATTGAGCAATGCGAAAACTGCTGATAATACTGAGGGACCTTACATATTAATGCTTAGATAGGTGTCGTATTCCCATAGGTAGATGGGGATCAGCTGAAGGTCAGCTGATGCGAGCTTGACTAACGTGACCTACCAGAACTAACGCTACGCTTGATCCTCATAAAAAAGCACCATAAAATATTCTATAGTCCTATATTCTATAGTCCTATATTCGAAAGTCTTCTGAAGTCGTACGATGTGTGTGTGAGCAACAGACCAGTTTACATTTACGGACTCTACAAAATGTCATGTGGCGTAACCATGAATTAAAAAGTAATAACATATTTTCCTCATACGTTGAATATTGTGAATGGACACACATTAATCATTATCAATAATAATTGAATAAAAATGTTCAACTATCCTATGAAGATCTGCATATTTATCTGCACCAAATCTCGACCACCTTCTCTTTTATGAAGCTCTTTTTTATTAGATTGACATCCATGGTCACTATGAACTTTGTATGTAAAAGAGCAGTGTGAACATTCCTCCAAACATCTTCCTTTGTGCTCCACAGAAGAAAGACAGTCAAACGGGGTTGAAACAACATGAGGATGAGTAAATAACAACAGAATCTTTATTTCTGGGAGAACTATAAGTTCGAAAGGCACTAAACAGGAAGCCGCTCGGCTTGCTGCATGATTAAGTTATATCGAGCCACATGCGCTCACCCCGGACGCATTTTTTCAACTATCCTATGAAGATCTGCATATTTATCTGCACCAACTCTCGACCACCTTCTCTTTCCAAGTCTTCATCTTTTTCTTTTTCACTTTATTTAGACAGGTCCAGTACGAGCTACTAATTGTCATGCCAATGTTTTTACAGCTGATAGAGGGAGAAAGAGAAATCCAGAAGATAGAAAACTACTCGCTCTGAGAGTCAACATGGCACAATGACAAAGAGAAACAGAGGCTCAGATCATTATGGTTTAAATGGTTGTATTGGACGTTTGCCAGTTGCTTTCAGTCTCCAAACAGACTTGTGGTCTCCACACACACTCACAGACACACACACACACACACACACACTCACACACAGGAGGATATATTTAGTTCTCTGGGCAGATTTGTTATGATCCAAGTCATTTTCTTATTAAATAAAGAATCAACTGATATGTGATTATCAGTATTAAACTTTGGCATGTAACTTTGCTCCAAACACACTTATGCCGGGTTCAGACTACACGATATTTTTGTCGGTCACGATAGTCACTGTGTCAGATTACATGATTTTGACTCTTAAAATCTTGTCGTGTCGTGGACAAGAAAAATGTCAGACTACATGTTGCTTCCCAACCCTTCATCACGTGCCGTCTTTAACGACGCGCGTGATGTCATCGAGAAGGCAAGAAAACAAGAGTGTAAACATTGCTGAAGCTCTTCCGCTATAGTTCGCCAGCATTTTTCTTTCTTTGTTCTGTCGTGGTAGTCCCTCGATGACACATCATACAGGCAGGAGTACTGTTGCCTAGCAGCACCGTCATCTCTCTTTCGTTTTGCCATGTTTGAAACCCGTGTATGAAAGAGCAATGTGACAGAACTCGTCGTGGACGACGAAAAAAAAAATTAAACATGCTAGTCTTTCTGTCGTGATGTCGGGAAGCATCACAGGCGCGGAATCAGTCGTCGTCCACTATGACACACTACACGTGCTGAAATGATGGAATCTTGCATCCCGACGCCCATTGTCGTTTACGAATCCCCACGACACCCTACATCAAGCAAATCGTGGCAAAATCAGGCTAAAATCGTGTAGTCTGAACCGGGCATTAGACTGACTTACATTGACCAGGGGAGACTTAACAGAGGCCTTTTTTGACCTGGGCAAGTTGGCATCTACTTAGCAACCAGCCTAGCATCATGGCGGTGACATTTCTATGGCAACAACTCGCATTTTTTTTAGAGAAGGTAAGAATCGTGTGTTTTTGTTTTTCTGTAGATGATTCAAACCAAGAGGACAGATGTTTAGCATCACTTAAGTTTTTTCCATTTTGTCAAAGCTTGGTCACAAGCTGCTGTCAAAGGAGGATGTTTTTTTATCATAATGAATGCGAAGTTTGTCTGTTTTTATGCCGTCTTCAGTGTTTCTCTGTTATTTATATGGTCTGGGTTGAGAGATAATGAACTGTGAATTGTATGTCTTGCACATTCTTTAGACTTCCAGGAAATCGCTGATCTTTGCTTCTCAATACTGTTAATGTGCTTTAAGAATGAATGGGAAGACCAACAAACAAGCACTGTCAGGAACAAGAGCTATTTCCAGCTTGCTGAATTTGAAAGGAAAGTTTTTCTTAGCAAACATGAGAAGCATGTTATTTTCTACAAATGTTCATTAGGACGCGTGTTCTGCTGTCAACACTGGGCCACAAAATATAGCACAAGAAAATAGCTACTAACTTTCTAAGGTTGTTTTGTAGGAGTGTTCAGTGTTGGAATGGCACACAATGTCTGCTGCCACAGGAAAGAAAAATATCTTTAATGTCTCAATTGTCTCTCCTAGACGGCTATTAGATTGAATGGAGAGCCAGTGGAGACTTCTTAACCTTCATTTTGTGTTCCGGTCATTTTGACCCAGAGAGTTTTTTTATTTTTATTTTTTTTACACTTTATTTTAAGCTGTTCTTGTTACAGTGCAGTTATACATTTAAGTACTGAGTAATATTAATTAACTACTTATACTTATTGTATGGTTAGGGTTACGATTAGGGTTTGGCTTAGGGTTACTTGCATGCAATTATGTATTATTTTTTGTTATTATAATAGTAAGTGCATGTAACATGTAACAAGGACACCTTAAAATAACTTTTTTTCTTTTTTGCTAGTTAATACTAGTTAATGTTTTCACAATGGACTAAAACTTACTGACTTTGCTCAAATAAAGGTATAAAAACTTTTTATAATTTTATAGTTTTGTACTTTTTGGGGGGGATTTTCCCACCTTGTTACACATGATGTTCCCGGTCAAAAATGACCGCCCTACAAAACGCTACTTATAAATCTCTCATTATGCTATATTATCGCCAAATCTTTGAATCAGTATCATCAACATTTTCTCTTTCAATTAGCACGTTTTGTGTTTCTTTTTGGAACTGACTGATCATAGGCCTCACTGATCTGAGCTTATGCACTTTAGTTCTTGAGTGAACTTTGCCAAAATTATCCATAAATAATGTTTTGTTTTGTTTAGTTTTTACTCAAACACTGAGGTGCATAAACTCAGATCAGTGAGGCCTAATCAATCAGTTCCAAAAATAAATACTGAAACATGTGCTAACTGAAAGAAAACAAGTTGACAAAAATTTGGTATTTGGTAAAATAGCATAGCATATGACAGATTTACAAGCAATTTTTAAAAGGCACCAACCCCCGGTTTCACAGACAAGGCTTAAGCCTAGTCCCAGACTAAAATGTAAATCTGAATTGTTTCAACTGAAAGAAACTTGCACTTGCATCTTTTTTTTTCCTAAGGCACATTTATAAAAATTACTTAAATGTATAAATTGAACTATGGCCTAGGCTTGGCTTAATCTAAGCCCTGTCTGTGAAACCCAAATGAGGTAAATGATTTTTAACACAACACAAGGGTTAAGTGTCGCTTCAGAAAAATACACAGATAATCTCACTTTTTTTTTTTACCACAAAATTAATAAGCAGCACAACTGTTTTAAACATTGATTATAATAAGAAATATTTCTTGAGCAGCAAATATCAGAATGATTTCTGAAGGATCATGTGACACTGAAGACTGGAGTAATGATGCTGAAAATGTAGCTTTGAATCACAGAAATAAATTACATTTTAAAACATTTTCAAGTAGAACACAGTTCTTTTAAATTGTAATACTATTTCACAATTTTAAGTCTTGCTGAGTTTAAGAGACTTCTTTCAAAAACAAAAATCGCAGCATTTCCAAACTTTTATATTGTATATTTTACAAAAAGATCTCAACGTTTGATATACTGTGCTCAGATTTGCCTAGAGACAAATAGTCAAATTCTTCAAATACTCTTGAGCTAAAGAGCAACATAATAGTTCCTGTTCAGAAATGCAACAGACAACCCACTCATGAATGTTTGGGAACATTTTATATATTATACAGCGGAAATAAAAATCTGTGCTTCAGATTTGCCTCATTAAACTCCATATAAAATGAACACCTGGTCCTGAATGTGGCCGTTTTATCCCATAATTCAAAGGGCTGTAAGGTTGTTCTACAGCACCTCTACATCTAGCTTTAGCTTTAGTCAGTGGGAGGAACGGTCCTGTAAAATAGTGGTATGAATTCAGTTTATCTTGTTTTGCAGCAGATTCGGAGATGAGATTACAGTGCAAGAGCTGCAGCTTTGTGTGAATGTTTGTGTCTGTGGGCGGAGGAAGGAACATTTCCTCTCACACTTTAATTCTCATTCTGCCCCAATTACCATGATTCAGCATCTCTGCGTTTCCTGAGACAAGCCAGGAACTTTTTTTTTTGTTTTTTTTGTGGGGAAAACTTATTTATGTGAATCGAAAAAGTAATGAGAGATAAAGACTGGGCGTCAGAAAATAATACAAAAACACTAAATACACAACGCTATCAATGTCTTATATTGTTTAATCCTCACTGGTTGCATGCAACAACAAAGATCACTACCAGTGTAGTCCAATTTAACAATTCATTTGAATGAATTGGTCAAGAAGACTCGCTCATTTCAAAGTGAAATAAACCAAGAACTGTGTGTTACTGTATGTATACTTCAGGTTCATGAGATTTAAATTTAGCTACTTTTGTTCAGTTACTGCCTAGTTGTTTCATATGACAATTGTAGTGAAAAAAATATAAACTGCCGTTAAAAGTTTGAGGGTCGAGGTAAGATTTTTGTTTCAAGATGAATGTTTTTTAAAGTCTCTTATCCTCACCAAGGCACCAAAAAACAGTAATATTGTGGATTTGTATTACTATTTAATTAAAATAGCTGTTTTCTATAGTAATATTGGGGGGGGGGGACTATATACATGTTTTAGGATTCTTTCATGATTAGAAAATTATAAAGAACAGCATTTATGTCAAATATAAATCTCAATTTATTTACAAAATTTCTTTACTGTCATTTTTTATCAATTTAATTTGTCCTTGCTGAATAAATATTAATAAAAAAAAATCTTCTTACTGACTCCAACTTTTAGAAGAGTGGTGTACATTCATATTAAATAATATTATCAAGGCTGAAACCGAAGAAAATATTTCAAATTCAGTGCAAGAAACAATACAAAAAATTGAGTAAAAATTAAACATTGCACCATTTCAGTTATGTTTTGCCATAAGACACAAGAGAACCAAAAGCATTAGGAACCAAGGAGCCATTTTTGTAGTCCCTACAAGTTTTGTAGTCCATTTTCAGTGCATCTCTGTAAATAACAGCTTACATTTCTGACACAA
This sequence comes from Sinocyclocheilus anshuiensis, assembly GCF_001515605.1. Classification (NCBI taxonomy): domain Eukaryota; kingdom Metazoa; phylum Chordata; class Actinopteri; order Cypriniformes; family Cyprinidae; genus Sinocyclocheilus; species Sinocyclocheilus anshuiensis. The sequence goes on along the minus strand of NW_015540842.1, from coordinate 1,238,279 downwards.
AGCTATCATATGACTTCAAATGACAAGGACAATTGTGCTTAAGTTACTATTTCCTGATACTTTAAAATGGCATTTGAAGCACAACAACCTGAATCCCCATTCACTTCCATTGTATGGAAAAGAGCAGCATGAAAATTCTTTAAAATCTCTCCTTTTATGTTCTACGAAAGAAACAAAGAAAGTAGTATATGTTTGGAATGACATGAAGGTAAGTGAATGATGACAGAATCTTTATTCATGATTTACGATGGCAGCCACTGACTTCCATAGTATGGAAAAAAAAATGGAAGTCAATGGCTACCGTCAGCTGTTTGGTTACCAACGTTCTTCAAAATATCTTCTCTTATGTTCAACAGAAGAAAGAAACTCATACTGGTTTGGAACAAGCGGAGGATAAGTCAGAATTTTCATTTTTGGGTGAACTATCCCGTTTAAGTGCATCAGAATCAGAACCGCAATCATTAAATTGTGAACGATTGCAAGTGAGCGTAGAGAGACGGAGAGGAGGTCTGATCAGCGGGGCTTCCACCCTGCCATGACTCCTATGCAGTCAAAGTGATTTGACATGAGAAACTCCGGAGTCTGTGGGGGGAACCGCAACTGCTCTGCATATCTGATCAGAATATTGGTTAGAATGGAGGAATGGAAAGTGTGAGAGAGAAAGAAAAGCCCAAGCTGTGTGTGTGTGTGTGTGTGTGTGTGTGTGTGTGTGTGGTGTTCCTGTTACCTCAGCAATCCTCGCTCTGCTTCTTGCCTCCAGTCAAATTCACTCCAGCCAGACTGCAGGGTTCTGAATAACTGCAGGCGATATCTTAGCCTGTCTGTCCGTCTGCCTGTCTGGCTGTCTGTCCATCTCGTCTGGCCGTCTGGCCGTCTGGCCGTCTGAGACTGACTCCAGAACAGCAGCGAGGCATGCAGTGCCAGTGAGCGTACTTTACCACGGGGCAAATCCTCACCCCTGTCCATCTGCAGAATTAACAAGACGAACTGCCTCCCCATCACAAACACAAAGCCCTGCTCCTCTGTGACAGCTCCACGCTGCTCTGTATGCCAAGCCGCTCCTGGACGGTGTATGGCTGAACAGATGGGCGCTAAAGCCAGAGGAGCTGCAGTCACTTCGAGATATGACAGCTCAAAACGCTTGTTGCTGCAACTTTATAAACATGTATATAACCAAACGGTGACAGGGACACTGATGAAGTTAGTAGCAAGGCTGGTAAAGGGATATGAATATTATGTCGTCATGTACTCATACTCAAGTCTTTCTTTCATGGGACACAAAAGGAGATGTTTAGCAGAATGTGCAGGATGCTCCAAAAATGACAAAAACAAACACCAAAAACAGGTCTGTTTGAGTCTTCTTAAGTCATACCATTGCATCAGAACTTATATGGAATGTAATATATAACTATTATATATTTTTTCATACAACTGCATGGGATTTTCTATGTAATTTAATATATATATATTTTTTTTTTAATATATATTGTTGTGTGTGTGTGTGTGTGTGTATATACATATTATAATTGTTTATATAATTTTATATATATTAGATATAAAAATGTTACTTTACATTCCAAATTAATGTAATATAAATTAAAAATGTAAATTAATTAAAAGCTAAAGTATATTTTTGATGTTTATATTGCTAAATTGTAATATCACTGAAACTCAACATTTCTAAAATATTATATTTATTATATCTGGTAACACTTTACAATGAGGTCCAATTAGTAATGCATTCACTAACATTGTTTTAGTATTTATTCATATCTGTTAACATTGATTAAAAAAATACAACAATTACTAATACAACTAAATGTTAGCACAAGCTCATGCATATCATTGATACATTTTTTTCTTTTTTATTTCTTAGTAAAAAAAGATACGATTGCATCGGAATTTATATATAATTTAATATATATTTTTTTTATATATATTATTAGATTAGTATAGACAACATTGCACTAGATTATATTATAATTACTACTGTTTATTCACTAAAAATATTATATTTTCTGCCCTAAAAGACCTAATTAACTTGAACTTAATTTGTTTAATATGACCTTATTTCTTTCCTTAAAAGAAAAAAAAAAAAAAACTGTATAGGCCTATACATATACATATATATGGGCCAAAATTTTTTGCAACATCAAAATTTTAGGTAAATAAGCAAGTAAGTAAATAAATAAATAATCAGGCCTATTTTAATCTCCTGAGAGCCATACTATATTATTTTCAAGTGCACATACGCAAACCCATTAAATAGCAATCATCGTGAGAAAAATGCTTCAACCAAGCTGACTCTTCCTGAGGCGATGTAAACTGTGGTTATATTTTAGGCCTGTAAAAAAAAAATAAGGATAGGCAACGTAACACACCATGCAATTACCTTAAACTGTCCTCCCTTCCTAAATGATCCGACTGCAGGAATTCTTTCCCGTGGCTGTTGTTTGACTAGGATGAGTGGGTTTGTTATGGCTCTGATACACCTGCTTTAGTGTATACTTAGACTGTCAGAGACCCGCCCTGGGACTAGAACGCTTCCACACGCTCCTGTCAGCGGAGAATTACGGCGCCTCTGCTGCTATTTTCACAATATTTTTACTCTGGGCATGTCTGTGATGCTGCCTGTTGGTCGTATGGTTATTGCCATACAAAAGTGCATGTTAAATGTATGTTTTGTGGGCCCTCGGACTATGAATTTTAAATTAGACAATGTTTTTCTTGTTGGGTTCTTCTAGTAGGGGTTTGTTTCTCTGCTGAAAGGCTGCATGAATGCATGAGGCTCTGTGTGCAGTTGACCTCTGGGTCAAAGGTTACACTTGATACTAAATGAAACAACTGATTAAATATTAAATATGATTAATATATTATAAATGTGTTTTACATTTGATATATCAAGACAAAATTTGATTTTGATACATGTAATAAATTAAATTAGTACAATATTTAATTTTACATACAGTATATATTCTGTAAAATAAGAATGAGTCCCCATAAAAACTAAATGAGATAATTAATTAAATATTGAATTATTAAATATAATTATTTTTATTATATTTTATATTTTGCATATATGATCTGAAAAACAAACAAATAAATAAAACAAGTCTCCCTTAGTAGACAGACAGACAGACAGACGATAGATAGATAGATAGATAGATAGATAGATAGATAGATAGATAGATAGATA
>NW_015540842.1:1234472-1234983 GCF_001515605.1 Sinocyclocheilus anshuiensis | reverse complement strand
CACACACACACACACACACACACACACACACACACACACACACACTCACACTCACACTGACCTGCTGACTTCCACTGAAGGCAGAAAGCTAGTTTATCTGAGATTGTTTAAATACAATTGATGGAATAAACAGCACAATTGCATGTATATAATCTATAAAATTAATATAAGCATGAATATAATTTAATATTAAATGAGACAATTAATTGAAAATAGAAGTAGAATTAATTTTATTCCATTTTTACATTGTACATATATAATCTGTAAAATAAGAATCAGTCCCTGAGACTAAATGAGATAAATAATCAATATTAAATATAATTGATTTTAATATAGTTTTAAATGTAACAATATATAAAGACAAAGCTACCTGAAATAAGTTGATACTAATTAAAATAATGAATAAAAGACATAAATATTAATACACTATAAAAATAGAATATGAACTATAACTGTATTATATTTACTATATTTATATTATTTACAATATATTTATATTAACTATAACTTT
>NW_015540842.1:1210082-1234351 GCF_001515605.1 Sinocyclocheilus anshuiensis | reverse complement strand
GATAGATAGATAGATAGATAGATAGATAGATAGATAGAAATTAAAGCTATCTAAAATAACTTCATACCAATTTAAATAATGATTAAAATATTATTATTAATGAAATATTATTTAATTCTATAATTTTATTATTTGAAAATCACAGTTTCCAATTTCAGTGTGTTGAAAACCCTTGCAGCTGCATGGAACTCTGGGATTGTCACATGTCTCTGCTTGGGTCAGGCAGGTGCACCTGAACTGCATCAAAAACGGTCTGAAACCGGAATGCATATGCGCATACGCTCTCTGGCACAATGTGAAATATAAGCTGATGTGAGAAAAGTGCTACTGTGACAGAGTGAGCTGTTTAGAATTGCTAATAGAACATCAGGCCATTTCAAAGGCTCGTCTGCATTCTCTCGCATCCCGTTCCATCTCAGAATGAGCACCCAATCAGATAGCAAAGCCGTGCTTGATTCTGCAGAGGAAACATTAGCGCTGAGCAATGATATGGATTTCTCTGAGTACCGGCGCCAGATAGAAGTCTGCTTTAATCTTCCACCCTGGATTCAGATTTCTGTTCCTGATGCCTCTCTCACGCTCACTCACTCACTCTGTGTCTCCCTATAGCTTTAGAGCTGAAGCGATTTGCAGGCTTGTGATTGGCTGAAAGCGCAGAGGTCAGCGGGGGTGTCTCTTCTGTTGAACAAACACCTGTGTGAACCTCGCAAACGGCTTTCGCATTCTGAAACTAAAACCTCAAGCATTTGTGAGTACACATAGCTGGTCCCCAATCTATATGTAAAGTGATAGCCAACAGTTTATCACATTATAACCTTAGAAAGACTGTATTGAACCTGTTGATAATTTCTGAATGAAGAAATCTGACATTTTGCTGTTTAAACAGCTGGAGATTGCAGTTGCAAACTCAAAAAAGTATTATTATTTTAGCCATGATAATATAATCACATCATTCTCAAACATGCCAACGTGTCTGTTTTGTTTTGTTTTGTTTTGTTTTGTTTTGTTTACTCACCCAAAAGTGAAAATTTGCTGTTCATTTATTCACATTCTGGCCATCCAATGTGTAGATGAATTTTATAGTTGTTTAGTTTTGTTAGAAAAGTAAAGAAGATTTTTAGCTGAAATCATGGTGATTCTTAAAATGCAAGTCAAAGGCTACCGTCACTATCATAAATCATTGATTCATTGATTGATTGATTGATTGATTGATTGATTGATTGATTGATTGATTGATTGGTTGGTTGATCAATTGATTGCTTCATGCAACATAAAAAAAAACATATATTTGAGTGTTATTTTTTTATAACATGACTTACACAAAACAAACAAACAAACAATAAATAAATAAATAAATAAGCTTTTTGTTATATATTTACATAATTCCTGACTCTTACATTATTACATCATTACATTATATTATTATTATTATTATTATTAATAATATATACATTCTATTAATATTTTATTAGAATATATCTTATTTTATTTTGTGTTTATTTATTGGTTAATTATTCATTTGATTCATGAAACACAACAAATGCACACATTACTGCATGACATTTTTATTACATCATAACAATATTTCAAGTAAATAAATAAATCAGATTTGTTATTCTTTACATATTTTAATCATTCCTGACTGTTAAATTCAAGGCTAAAATATATTCGATTCATGAAACATAAAAATACACACATTAGAGCATGACATTTTTTAACATGTCATACTATTTTAAATAAATAAATAAATGTTATTATATATTTAAATAATTCCTGACTGTTAAATTCAAGGCTAAAATATATTTGATTCATGAAACATAAAAATACACATATTAGAGCATAACAAATTTTAACATGTCATACTATTTTAAATAAATAAATAAATGTTTGTTATTATATATTTAAATAATTCCTGACTGTTACATCCAAGCCAGTATGTTATGGCAGAAAGATGCTGGTGTAAATTTACTTGCAAATTAATGCAAAACTAAGAGTAAGGCCACAAAGTGCTACAGTATGTTTGAGCTCAGGTTACAAGGAGTATCAGATGATTGCGCAAGAAGTTAGTTAGTCAGTCATAGGTGATTGTGGCTAACTTTGCCACACAAGTTGACTTTGCCTAAAAAAATGCATTTTGCAAGCTGCACTAGCTACTGTATTAACATGCTAATGAGCTACACCTAATTAGCTGTCAGTGGAGATTACAAAATATTAATTAATTGAAATAAAAAAGTAAAAATGAGTAGCATATGCAGATATTCTCATGGGCTTTAAAATGTATATCCACTATATGTGAATATACGATGCTAGCTCAGCGATATTCCTCTATGCATGAACGCCCTCATCAGTCTCTCTTGTTCTAGAATTGAAAAGACTCACTCGCTGAGACCAGGCCCAGCGAGGGTCATTGTGTTTGTGTGGATGGTGAGGAGCATGGTGGTCCTGGCCCACAGACAATGGGTCCCATCCTATTAGCGTTGTGTAAGGAGGCCTGCTGGGAGAGGACATGCTGAATTAGCCCCACCATGTTCACCTCATCTGTCACTGCTGCCAGGCCATACGGCATGTAGGACACAGTTGTAAAGTGACAATAGATATTACTAAAGTCTTTTGTCGACCACCAAAGATTGACAGGGGTGGCGGTGTGCTCCGTAGCCAAGCGGCCGGATGTTTGCTCAATGGCGAATTAAAATGTTTCAGATGGTAAGCGTTACTGACTTTGCGCTCAGTTTTATATTATACATCTTTGGTGGTCCCTACACTGGTGCGCATGCTTGCTAACAGTCATTTTCATTTCGTTTGACACATTTTGATTAATGTCTTTTTCATTCTTAATGCTAATAGTCAGCTAGCATAGCTTTTAACACTTCTAGCTTGGGGTGAGAAAGAACACCAACAAAGTGACTGGAAGAAAAAAAACACACAAAATGTAAAAATCACACGATTTAATGCCTCTTACACCTCTAATTTTTCTTGTGTTTGCAGTTATGAAACCCACTGCCAAGATTTCACAGCTTGTTTGTGGTTCATACAATGCTAATCATGATCTGTTGAGTGCAAACTGGGGGTCAAAAGTATTCAGCGATTCACAGTCCAATAAAACTGTCTCCAGAGGTGTCAGGGTCAGAAAGGTGTCTTTTGAAGGCTGTGCGATAATCATCCAATTAGATATAATTGGTTAGGTGTTCACCCTCTAAATTAGGTTCCTTAATAAGACACCACCACTCAATTTTCCGGGCAACTGTGAAAATAACGAAAACAATGTATTAGCTAGTCTACATCGGTGTAGCATGCCGCCTGAAAGTCCTGTAGAAACAATTCCAATTAAGACAAAACATCTGAGTAAACACACACACACACACACACACACACACACACACACCAGGGGGAGGTGAAGCTAAAAGTTCAGGGATCCAATGTTTGGTTTCCTGAGATTGAATATTTAACGAAGTGTGCGGTTAAACAGTAACATAATGCTCCCGCATTGACAGGCTCATTAATTTTTAACCTGTCGCGCTGAGATTCCACTGTGTTGTCTGAAATTGGTTTTGCATAAAGAATTAGGACATGACATGAAAGCTGGGAATTAAAAAATTTATCAAAAGTCCAAATGGACGTGTCGCTCATTTATGGTGTCTTCTCTCCCTTCATCTCACACTTTGGGTAACAATGACATTTGCAACTACACTGTGTAGCTTGTTGTCTTTTTTGATGTATTTTGTCGCTGTCCATGTCTCCTGGTCCAACGCTAGGCACAAAGATTACCCATCAACAAAGCTTGATATGTTTCTGTCCATTTATCATATCACACTTTCACTCCCTCTTTATCTCTATCTATTTCCACATTCACAACACAAACATTCCTCTATACACCAGACACATTGTTATCCGAGTGATTACATAAAGACAACCAGTTGCAGTGGAATGTGTGTACCTGGGATTTCAATTCAGTTTACTAAAACTGCAATAAGAATCCATTCTCTAAACCACTTGTCCTATGCAGGGTTACAGGGTATCCTATATGAAGGCAGGGAAACACCTTGAATACACAATCCATTTATGAGCAATTGACCTATCCCGCATGGGGAGAACATGCAAACTTTACACCGAGAGTTTAGGGCTCAGTTGGGACTCAAACCGGAGACCTACCCACTGAGCCACCGCTCTACCCTTTAATAGGTATGTGTAGCTGAATTCTCAGTGACACCATGAGCAACAGTGACCGTTGATGATGCAACCAACTTGAGCAAAGTTCAACTTCATGCACATGAGCTGATGTGGTGACTATCAAGAAGTTAAAACACTGGCGCTCATATGATCTGCCCCCTGATACAGCTGGATACTGGGATTACAGGGACTTGACGACCTTCAGTGTTTTAATTTTCCTTGGCTTGAACATCCTTTCCCTAAGCTGCATTGTGAGTTGTGATAGGACAATAAGTAAACTGTATGAGGTGTGCTGAGCTCAGCATTTTCAGTGGACTCTGCAGATAACTTGTTTGGGAAGCAGTCCATGTCCAGGGCTGGATCATGGTCCCGCCTGGGGCTCATGTCTTTGGGTAGAGGGGATTATGTGATGGGTTCATATCGTAACTTGCCAATCAGGAACTCAGCTGTATGTGTTGAGGAGGCCAGTGAAGCTGGTGATAAACTTGCACTGTGTGCACTGGGGTTTCTGGGGTTCAGCTTGCACTGCACTCAAGAGTCAAGTCAAGAGTCAAGAGGCATTTATTTATCATTTGCATAGTTAACACTGGGGGAAAACTGGGCATTGAAATGCTTGTGATGAGGCTCAGACATACAGTGACAATAACAGGACCATACTCTCTGAGGGGGCCTTGCTTTATGCTTGTGTTCTGCCAATGATGCACGTGTTGAAGGGCTAGTTTGTGCAGTATGTACTGAGGTGTCCAGGGTTCCTAGTGGTCAGCTCACACTGTGTGCAACAAGAAGCCCAGGGCCCAAGCGGTCAGCTTGCCCTTTTTGCGCCAAGGGGCCCTAGTTGTCATCTTGTGCCACATATGCCCAGGGGTCCTAGTGGTCAACTTGTGACGTGTGCGGTGAAGGGCCTGAGGGTCCTAGTGGTCAGCTTGTGCTGTATGTGCCAAAGTGTCAGGGGGCCTTAGTTATCAACTTGCAACATATGAGCTCAAGGGCCCAAGGGCCCTAGTCGTCAGCTGCATGTGCCAAGGGGCCTGTAGGCCCCAGCCGTCAGCTTGTGATATATGAAATGAAAGGCCTGAGGGCCCTAGTAGTCAACTTGCATTGTATGTGCCAAGGGGCCCTAGTGGTCACCTTACATTTTAAAATGCAACAAAGGCACTCTTGGACTTCTTGGCCTAAGGCTTTAAAGGCCCCTAGCAATCTGAGACCCCAGGGCACTAGAACCAGTCTCCAGGTTTATACTCCAGCCCTTACAATGATAGACACACACAGTAAGAGCCAATATCACAGTGTGTATATACGTATTAAAGTGTGTGCGCATTTCTGTCATCATGAGTTAGTGTTTGAACATTCTTTGACACAGTTTGTGAGACAGTCAAGCTGGGACATGAGTGGAAAAACCTTGCTGTCCATCCCATCATCACCAGAGAACATGTGATCGGAGACGTCCGCCATAGGCCTACATAACAGTGCATACAGAAAAACCACCCTACAGAATATAGGGCGCCAACACAAACACAAAGCACAGGAACCACACCAATAAGGCAATATAAGACACTTCCCTTGGTTTTATGTAAGGAACTCTGTGAGTTTTTCCTTCTATAGGACCCAGGTGGCCAGGCAGCCTCAGGAATTAAACCAACATTGTTTTCTTAGTGAGAGTGTGCTAAAATCTTCAAGGTTTTAACAGAGTGTCAGACCCTCATCCCAAACTAAATTATATTAGGGAGACAACAGGGAAGACTTCTAAAGAAGTCATTTATTTCCACCTCAGCAAATGAGCTGGTGTACTTAGTGGGCCACATAATCATTAGCGCCTGCAGACAACAATAGAAGAGGTTGAAGGGAGGTCAAAATAATGAGGATGAACAGTGTCCCCTAATTCTCTGCTTTCAAAAACAAAACACACATCTGCATCCTTGAGGTGCATTGTTAGCTACTGGAATACACATTGCATTGTGAGTCTGCAAGCAGTATTTGGGGAAAATGTACCTTTAAATATTATCAGAACTGTTGTTTTGTTCGAAATGACCCTTAAAAATCCATAAACCGTTCCTTTGTCAATGTGTCTGGCCACTATTTCAAACCAAAAAAAGCACCACAGCACCTCCCAAACTGGACTTTTACATTTTTTTTAAGAAAACATGAGTACTACTTGTCCATGCAAAACTCGCTGCCACAATACTAGGCTATTGTGGATGGTTGCCGCAGCATTATTATGGGGTTTCCAGAAGTGTCCTGACTGTTTTTAAGCATCTTGCTATGAGGTTTCTTACCTTCCCAGGTTAAAAGTGTACATTCACAAGTCTCTGTGATATTCTGGTCCCTAGATATGGCTCAGATCCCTCTTTCAGTCTAAATGTTGTATTGTCCACAGGTGAAAATCTGACACCTCATTGAGCATCATAATTTGGGGTATTATTCATATTTTCAGCAAAAAAAAAAAACAAAAAAAAAATAATAATAATAATAATACCAAGACGAATGTTTGGTGCAAAAAAAAACATTTTCATTTGAATGAGTGATAATGCAACTGTTTACTAACACGAACATTTTTTCATAGTATCAATGCGACAGATTTTTTTATAGCTCACGCTATGAAAACAACTGTCCAACCAATAAGAGAGCTGCGGCTGTTACATAAAACTACGACTCTGTGATGCTCTCAAAGAGACTCTATTGCTAAGCGAATTGAGTACCATCATAGTACTCCTGTATTCTGTGTTGTCTGATAAATACTATAGCGAATACAAAAAATGTGAACAGCTGAAAACATTGTTTGACTTTCTTTCTTCTGTGTGACAAAAAGGTGTCAGAAATGTAAAGTTACACAAAACTGCTTTGTGTACATTAAAGCCCAAAGTATACTTCAATTTTTACGCATAAGCGAGGGACAGCGTACAGTGTGTTTGACGCAAACTACGTCATCAGAATAGCTCGTGCATACTGTACACGCACCACCCGATTTTTGTACGTGCAGGTCGCACATACACATTGAATTTGTTTTGCAGTAATCAGTTGTTCCACAAGGTGGCAACACTGGCTCGGGCCGTTGTTTGACAGTAAAAAACAAACTAAAGAGACGAAACAACAACAAAAAAATAGCGGAGACTGCAACAGCAACAGACGGCTGCATTGACAAGCGTTTGTGAGCGAGTGTCACAAAGCAAGGCCAGACACAACAGGTAAGTGCAAATCAGGATGGTTTATTGACTGGGTAAGGGGATGACTGGAATAGGTGTGTAAAGGCAGGTGAGTGTCAACACAGTGAATGGTTCCAGGGTGCTTATCTGAGTTCTGATGGTGAGGATCGGATGCCGGTTACGTTGGAGATCGTGGAACAGTATCCAAGGAGTCGTTGGAGGATCGCGGAGGAACAGCAGGTAATTCGTTCTAGGAGAATTTGGCAGAGAGAGTCCAGAGAAGTTCGTAGGAGTGAACGGTAGACCGGACAGTGAGTGACTGTGCTGTGTGTGTATTTGTAGTGTGGCTTGATTGGTGACAGCAGGTGCGGGTGATCAGAACTCAGGTGACTGTGATCGGGTAATTATCCTGGATGGTGACTGAAGTGACTGTGATGAATCCCTGACAGCGAGAGGGTATGAGATAGCCCAGCTTTGGTTTAAAAGAGTTCATAAATATGTGTTATTGGTAATAAATGATGGGGAAAATAGAGCAGACACTGGACATGAAGAAAGTTTTCAAGAGCGCATGTGTTGACCACTCGTATTCGCGCACAACGTCAAATGGAGTATACTTTGAAAGGTTACGTGTTCGACTGTAAAAACGAAGTATACTTTGGGCTTAACTAGAGTGTTTCTGCATTTCCATAAGCACCACCTACTGTCAGAGAGTGAATTTGCATTTTCATTCAGCCATTTGGCAGACAAAAAAAAACAGACCAAATTTCATGCAGAATATTATTTTGAGCTTAATAGTCAAGTATGAGCAAAAATAAACTTGTTATTATACTTTTCAGTGGTGATCGATACATCAAGAATCACTAATTGTTTGAACTAGCAAGCACCAATTTTATATATACTGTAAGTTTGCTGTAAACAAAATGAGATTACCAGGCAACTTCTGAATTTGATTTACTTAGGCTTAATATAAACAGGTTGTCAAACCACAGGTCTGTAAAACTGAGAAAACCTGCATAAGTAAGAGAGGAATTAATCTGCGGGTTAGTATTCAGCTTCGAGAGGAATTTGTCGGGGGAACTGACAACTGCAGTCGTGTGAGATGTATTTATTAATAAACTGCATATTGTTGTGGTACGCTGATTGTGGATTATAAAATAAGAAATTTACCAAAATTCCCCAGTTTAAAAAAAAAAATAATAATAATTTAAACATGAGGCGTTAAATAGATAAATAAGAGCGCTGTAGTCATAACTGTCTTGAAAGAGAATCTTGCAGCTCATTACGCACATATATTTTGACATGTTTGCATAATCCAAAACCTAATCCGAACGCTGCACCGTCTCCTCCATAACGACTAAGATAACAAGCGGGAGACAGCATTACTTGTGAGAATAAATGCTGATAAAGTTTTAGCAGCTGTATTATTTGATAAATAGGATTTCCGAGTCTGTGGTTTAAGGCACTTTTCATCATACGTTTTTTTTTTTTCTTTTAACATTGCTATGCTATCTGAGCTACAGTGAGTGAAAGACACAGCTTTTCACTGGAACCGCAGGAGGAAACTTTACAGTGGCCCTCCTAGGAAAGACATGCTAATTACATGTCAATAATTCCATGCTTAATTTTAATGGCCAGGAGAGGTTCACTTACTCGACGCTGCCGAGTGAGTGATTATCTGGGCTGGGAGATAAAGGGACTGCACAGAGAGAGCGGAAAGGGAAGATAAGGTAGAGTATTCTGGTGATTTCTCTTCCTCCTCCCTCACTCTTCCGAGGTGGTAAAAGGTCTCACAAACCACTGAGTCGACAGATATGACTGCAATAGCCTTGGCACTGTGGACTGGGGTGAAAATACACACACACACACACACACACACACACACACACACACACTTAAACACACACACATATGTTTATCTAGCATCTAAATGAGGACATACCAAAGACACCTATTGTCTTTATAAACCAGTTACACTGTCTATAAAACTCTATAACCCAACCCCTAAGAGAAAATGTAAGTTAAACAGATATTTCATTTTGTTATTTTCTCATAATCTTTTATATTCAAATGTCAAAAAATTAAATGAAAGAAAAAAAAAGAATATTAAAGACAATGGATATAAAAACAAATAATTAAATTACATTTAAAAAATACAAAAATAAAATTAAATAAAATAAAATAAACATTATTTAATTAATTTAATTTAATTTAAACGTATGAAACTTATGGTGTCATTTTAAAAAATAAAATAACATCATAAGCTAATCAATCATTATTATTACAATAAAGTTTATTTTCTGATTTTCTCCTGACTTGTCAGTTTAGGAAGGAGTTTCCATTTTTTGTCAAAGCATTATTTCTGAAATGCGTGAAAAAGCAGGAAGTTTGCTTAAGTAGGGAGGTGAAAAGCTCTGGAGAGGGCTTGGATTCTCCCCTGCCTGAGTCGTCCTAAATGAAGGCACGTCTGCATGCATTCCTTATGTCCCTGACAATGGGCCGACATCCTCTGTGCCTAATGGCTGCTGAGCTCTTGCCTTTGTCCCTTGATTACCTGCTCTATTCAGGGCTCAGCCTGCTAACTGCATAGCCTGTATATCTCCCCTGCATTACTGTAAGAATTGCTGAGCTCTTGCCTTTGTCCCTTGATTACCTGCTCTATTCAGGGCTCAGCCTGCTAACTGCATAGCCTGTATAGCTCCCCTGCATTACTGTAAGAATTAATGAGACACAATTACTGCACCCAGCAAATCTCTGGCCAGTCAATCCCAAAGTGCCCCCCTCGACCCAGCCTGAGCGCACTAGAGACTATAGAGCTGTGCCTCATTGTACCAAAAAACAGCACTCGGCAGGGTTGTTTTGTAAAATAAATGTATTTATTTCAAGCTAGTTCATAATTAGGCCCTAGAGTGAGTGATAGACTGAGAGAGAGTGAGGAAAGTGAGGCAGGAGAGAATATATGGAATAGTATTCTACAGTAAAAGAAAAAAAAAATAAACTTTTCTGATGAAACAGGAAACGAGAATGGGGCCAAAGAGTACCACAGTACTATCAGGGCTTTCTGGACACACAGACTTGTTTTGAAGTTTTGATTTGAACACAGTATATCAAGCACCTAATTCGTAATTTATTCAAAAAATATTTCTAATTTCGTAATTAAAGATAAAATTCAATAAAATGACATTGCAAGTTTGTAAATAAAATAAAACCAGTATTAAAAGCAGATAAAATAAAATAAAATAAAATAAAATAAAATAAAAATGTAATTTTTTGGCGTTATTTTAAAATAAAATAAAATAATAACATATATGACACCTTTAATAATGTTTAAAAAGCATCCCAATTAAGCATCCTCAAGCACCCAGTTCATAATTTCATAAACATAATTTTTATATTTCCATTTATGTAAAAAAGGCATAAAATAGTAATATTGAATAATTAGTATAGGTGTAAAAATGGTAAGTACATTGAAATGCCACACAAGTACCATGCAACATGACCATGATAATCAATTAGTACCACCTTTATATCAAAGTAATGTAGCATTATTATCAGAGAGAGCAAAAATGAATTGGAAAACAAAGCACTCTATACACAAATTGGGACATAGAAGCAGTCACAGAATTTCCATCTGAAATCACACAAGGACAAACTCCTACCTGCCGTATATAAACCCCATCAAGCTCAAACCTGGCTGCAAGTTATGTGAAGCTTTGCCATGACAAAAGAGCAACCAGAGAGACAAACAACCTTCATACTGAGCTGCTCAGAAACATTTCTGTAACATTTTGTTTTCATTTTATTTTTAATATATTGATAACATAAAAGTCGCCTCGTCTGAGGCAGGAGAGAAATATATAGATCAAGCACCGTTTACAAGCCAAAACAGTTCTAAACAAACATGTCGGACTGGAGATGGACTTTTTCAAGCATTATTATGGATTATTGACTGGTATTCCAGCTAGAAACTTAAAGTGTGGATTACTTGTGGATTATTGTGATGTTTTTATCAGCTGTTTGGACGATCATTCTGACGGCACCCATTCACTGCAGAGGATCCATTGGTGAACAAGAGATGTAAAGCTAAATGCCTCCAAAACTGTTCCGATGAACAAACAAACTCATCTACATCTTGGATGGTCTGGAGATAAGTACATTTTCAGCAAATTTTCATTTTTGACTGAACTATTCCTTTAAAAGTTACAACATAAGAATGTTTTATCAGCCATGCCCATCTAACTCACAGCAATGCTGGAAGATTAAATATATAGTCAAGAACAATATGTCTCATCTTCAATGAACACGGAAATACATTCACTGTCTGCTCAGTATCACTTTAAACTCCTAGTTTACACTGAACAAAATTATAAACGCAGCACTTTTGTTTTTGCCCCCATTTTTCATGAGCTGAACTCAAAGATCTAAGACTTTTTCTATGTACACAAAAGGCCTATTTCTCTCAAATATTGTTCACAAATCTGTCTAAATCTGTGTTAGTGAGCACTTCTCCTTTGCCGAGATAATCCATCCACCTCACAGGTGTGGCATATCAAGATGCTGATTAGACAGCATGATTATTGCACAGGTGTGCCTTAGGCTGGCCACAATAAAAGGCCACTCTAAAATGTGCAGTTTTATCACACAGCACAATGCCACAGATGTCGCAAGTTTTGAGGGAGCGTGCAATTGGCATGCTGACTGCGGGAATGTCCACCAGAGCTATTGCCCATGAATTGAATGTGAAACAAAAGTGTTGCGTTTATAATTTTGTTCAGTGTATATACAAAACACTTCCTTAACCAACATGATAACATGTCACTCATAAGAACTGCAACAAAACAGCAGCGTGAACTTTATCAGTCTGACCCTCATTAAATGGCCAAGCTTGGCTAGCATCACAGCACGTGACCGTTCCCCGCTTCACTGATGTTTGATGAGTGATATTTTCCTGCAGGCGTTGCGGGTGTTATTAGCTGCCGGCTGGAGCGACAGCAGGGCAGTATTCCACCTGTTTTCACCTGTATAGGAGTCAAAAACTAATTTCTCAATGTAAGTTTGTTCCTCAGGAACCATATGACTCACCGGCTCACACTGAAAAGCTAATCTGTTTCTTTTGTGTAGCTGGATATGTACAAAGTAAGCCGGGGTTTCTTTGACTACAGCCTGAGCACAAAACAAACTACCACACGCAAATCCCAGCTCATCTATGCATTTAAAAATGCTCACCGCAGTTTGTGTCGCTAATGCTAACTCTGTAAACAACAAGTTTAGGGTGCAGAATGATGTCGTTGAGGCCGAATTTGGTGTGTGTGTGTGAGAGAGAGAGAGAGAGAGAGAGAGAGAGAGAGAGAGAGACAAAATGTGTGTGTTTTTTCTGAAAAGACTGCCATGCTTCTTGGTGAAAGGGTGAATTGTCGGGTGTTGCGAATGAGAAGAGAGTTAGCGTTAGCTTCATAGACACAGAAGAGGATTATTGCTGCCGCGTATGGCATATTTTCAATACTGTTAGCAATTTCTGGAATGTCTATTCGGATTTGGAGTGTTTACGCACCTGTCAATCACCTCCGTCACCCTTTTTCCACAGCCGAAAAAAGCCCCTCTACTCTATTCATCTTTGTGCGCAGTGCTGCTAACAATGCAAACTCTTGTACATTAGCCTCTTCGGCCTTCTTATCAGAGCAGGAGAGCGTCTCGCTCTGTACCTGAATGCTCTTTGTTTCTCTGTGACCCCCTCTAGTGCAGGTCACTGCCTGCAGCCATTCCAAACTGGATTAGGCCATCATCAGGTTTCAGGCTCTCACACATAGAGCGGGTCAGGGGCCCCCGGGTGGATCCGCCGTGTCCGGCGTCAATCAAGTTTCTATTGCTACGCTGACGGCTCGCGGGCCTGCGGTGTTGCACCTGAGTGCAGCAAATGTACATTGTATTGTGATTGGAACACTTTTCGTTTCGGATCACACTGTTTCTTGTCTGAGTGGAAGTGTGGAGTAAATCTCATTAAAGCCAAAGTGAAATGGAATACTGAATCCTGTGAAGTATACACTGTTTACTGCATACCATTCCTTAAAACAGTAAGTGAAACAGAAGGCATTATCCCATAATAAACATTTTAAACCGTAAGTATTTAAATAGATTTAAAGGAATAGTTCATCCAAAAACTAAAATTTGCTGAACATGTACTCACCCTCAGGTAATCCAAGATGTAGATGAGTTTGTTTCTTCATCAAAACAGATGGATGTTCTGCAGTGAATGGGTGCCGTCAGAACCAGAGTCCAAAAAGCTGATAAAAATATCACAATAATCCACAAGTAATCCACATCTCTCCAGTCCATCAATTAACATCTTGTGAAGCACAAAAAATAATAATAATAATAACAATAAAGACATTTTAAATTTAAAGCATAGCTTCCTAAAAATATGAATCCATAATAACACTTCCTCCAGTGAAAGTCCATCTCCTGTTTTCCTCTCACATCAAAACCGACATATTTGTTTAGAACTATTATAGACTGTTTTTGCTTGTAAACGGTGCTTGATCTTTGCATATTTCTCTCCTGATTCAGATGAGACAACTTGTTTTTTTCACTTGAGAAAGCAATAGATAGATGAATATTATGGTTATATTATATCATATCATATTAAGGTTTTAGCCAGAAGCAACGATTTGAAGTGAAAATATCTTAATGATGGATTTGTTTATTACAGAAATAATGAAGAAACAAACTCATACATCTTGGTTGGCCTGAGGGTTTTTAGATAATTAATTAATTCATTCATTCATTCATTCGTTATTTTTATTTATTTATTTATTTATTTATTTGAGTGAACTGTTCCTTTAAATAAAAGAAAGGCTGGGAAAGGAGTAGAAGCTCCAGTGTTTTTTTGTTTTTTTTAGTTTAGTTTAATTAATCCCAGGAGTGGTTTGTACATGTTTTTCCATGGGTATAAATTGCGTTAGACATGACAACATAAATATCATTATTATGGCTAAATATGATAAAAGACATGTCTAATATAATTACCTTTGTTTATTATAGAAATAATTACCTTATATTAAATATCGCAACAGGCATTTATCACTCAGGTTAGGCTTTCAAATACAACTATTCATATTAATACATTAAATAATAATAATTTATATTTATATAAATACACATTGATTTATATATAAACATGTATATTACCTGAACACATGGTCATTTATATTCTATTAATTCACAGAAGAATATCATGGCATCAAACCTTAAACTCCTCTAATATGCATAGCTCAATTTTCGTCTGTGTTTGATGACAATGCAGGGTGTTCAGAATAAATGGTTAAAGTGAATTTCAACTGTTACCCTGTGCTCAGTCAGTGAATACTGTCGAGGGGCTCTAGCAAGCCAACAATAACGGCAGACAACTGCATAGGAAACAAAAAAAAGTCTAAATAAAATAAAAATAAAGTAATAATAATAATAATAATAGTGTTAATTTAGACCACACCAAGCAATTGTTTAGGTCACCTGACAATATTTTATTATTATTATTTTTATTATTATTTTATTTTTTTAATGGAACCTGATTTTTTTTTTTTTCCAAATCCCAAACCTTCAGACTAGTCACTTCTTTGTGGTATTCAAATTTAGCATGGGCTTAGTACCAAACCTGACTGCATACTGCCACTTTTCCAGTGGTTAACTGAAGTGGTTATACAATTGAATTCATTATTACCTATTTGCATTATTGATTTGAGGTTGAGACATTTTACCCTTCTCTTTCATTACTTATTGTAAAAATACAAAAAAATACAAAAAAACATGACTTTCCTGTTCCATGGTCAGGATTGAGGTTTATGTCTGCCATACTGCCCTGTGTTGATCATGGCAAAGCATGCATATATATAATCATAGGTGTAGAACATAAATGGAAAGGGAGGGTTGAGTAACTAGTGTACTTTTTATTTGTTCTGGACATATATATGGAGATCTGATCAGATTGAGAAGATAAATATGTCTTTTAAGGGTGTATTAGTGCTACCGACAGTCTGGAACTGGGTTCGGACAGAAAAAAAAACCCACTCTGTTTTAGCTACAAAGTGTATATATTGTGGTATATGTAACAGTTTGCTGTTATAGGCTTGGAATTATGTATTAAATATCTTTCATGAGGCAAAATAGTCAGTTTGAGAGTTTAATTTAATTTTTTTTTCCTCAGCGCAACCGCAGCCACAGTTAATGCTACCAGGACATATCATTGCTTCAAACAGACAATCTTGCCCTTAGTTCAAGTCAATAAATACACAAAGATATGACGTGCGACTGCTGAGGCCACATCGTATCTCGAAAGATAAGATCTATTGTCCTAACCCTTTAAGATGTAATGCTAGAAGGACAATCCCTTTCTCGAGAAACAGTGCACTTACTGTACAATAAGCACTCTATAACTAAGTTTAATTAGTACTTTAGCATGACATTTGCATGAGAGTTGGCACTTTTGCTTTTTATGTACGTATGTGTATGATATAATTTGACCATGGAGGTACCCAGACATTTAAAGGGGTCATATGATGCAATTTAAATTTTTCCTTTCTCTTTGGAGTGTTACAAGCTCTTGGTGCATAAAGAAGATCTGTAAAGTTGCAAAGACTAAAGTCTCATATGTCATTATAATCCGTCATTATGTCCCCACTCACTGGATGCAACAAATGCCTCGTTTATAATGGGTTTTAATGTTTTTGTCTCGTCGCTCCGGCCGGACAGGGCATCACTGTATGGTAAGGGTCGGAACTTTTCTGTCACACGCTTGAGGTATTCGGCCAATCACAACGCACTGGATAGCTGGCCAATCACAGCACACCTCGCTTTTCAGAACGATGAGCTTTGTAAAAATTTTTTACGACGCATTACAGAAAGGCGGGGCATAGAGGAGAAACAATAATGTACAGTATGTGGAAAATAATGTGTTTTTTGAACCTTAAACCGCATAAACACATTTCATTACACCAAATACACAAAATAATGTTCTTTTTAGCAGCATCATATGACCCCTTTAAGACTGAGAGTACCAAAGGTCAAATTTTACCTTTGAATGACATAAGGAAGAGCGAACAATGTCGTAATATTCCTTTAAGAAGTAAAAACTCCATATTAACCCATACATTGTGAATATTAGAGGCTTGTTTCTCCACCACAATATCTATAATGTGTATGGCCCTGAATTTGACCCAGTGATGCAGCACAGGGAGCTAATAAAGCCTAGGGACACCTTGATTTTTGCACTTTTTAATAAATGTTACATTTCAGTATCAGCATGATCACGCAAGATTAATGAAACACACTCCACTCTGCGCTGAGAAAGTACAAAACACACACAGAGAGACAAGAACATACTAGATAAAAGCAGACTGCTTCAGTTTCACCCTATTGTAATTTGTCAGATGATAATTAGGCCATTTCAATTTGCATAACGACAGGAGGTGTTTATGTTGTGTGTGCTGTTGGCTAAATTAGGTTAGCAAATGACAGTGGCTTCCTTTGAGTGTTTTAATATGGTGTGATTTCATCAAACGAGAGGAGAGAAAGTGACTCATTTAGTTCACCCAAAAATATTTTCAAAACCCGTAAGACCTTCGTTCATCTTCGGAACACAATTTAAGATATTTTTGATGAAATATGAGGGCTCTCAGTCCCTCCCATAGACAGCAAGGTAACTACCACGTTCGAGGTCCAGAAAAGTACCAAGATGATCGACAAAGTAGTCCGTGTGACATCAGTGGTTCAACTGTAAAGTTACAAAGCTACGAGAATGCTTTTTTGCACAAAGAAAACAAAAATAACGACTTTATTCCACATTTTCGTCTCTACTGCGTCACTTGTGGACACGCGTTCACGACAGTACCATGACGCGAGCGTGTGGCGGCGCTGACCCAGATTCGGCGTGATGACGTGGTAGTTACCTTGCTGTCTATGGGAGGGTCGGAGAGCCCTCAGATTTCATCGAAAATATCTTAAATTGTGTTCCAAAGATGAATGAAGGTCTTACGGGTTTGGAACAACACGAGGGTGAGTAATTAATGACAGAATTTAAATTTTTGGGTGAACTAACCATTTAACTAACACTCTTAAAAATAAAAGTTATTTTTTGGCATCTAAAGAGCCTTTAACATCCATGGAATCTTTAGGTTCTTTATAGTAGAAAAAGGTTCTTTAGATTATTGAAGATGACATTCAAGAAAAACGGTTTATTTAAGAACTGTCAACTGAAATGTTGTTTAAGGAACCCAAAATGGTTCTTCTATGGCAAAACCCCCTTTGGGAATCTTTATTTTTAGGAATGAACAGATCATCGAGTTCAAGACTCAGTCGATTGCCGCTCTTGGGTTGAATGAGTTACGCAATCCTCACTACATGGAAGAAAAGTGCATTCATTGTGTTTAAGGATTCCTCATTTGTTCTGGTTGACGTGCTTAATGAGTTTGTAAATGTAAAGCAGTCTGTTTCGTTTAAAAATGGGTTTTGAACCAATCAGCCATAGCTTGGTAATGCATGACTGTCACGCTTACTGAACCTGAAGGTGAACGTTTCTTGTTCCCACTGTTCAAAGGTCGAGAAATACACCTGAAGTTGTAAACATTCTCCACCCTGGCAACTTTTATTCCTCCATTAACTTCCTCCTTTCACACCTTTACTCAGTAACCCTCGCTCACCCAGCAATAACACAGAGTAAATCTATAACGTTTCGTCTCTTATCTCATCAGAACCCGTACTGTAAGATGCAACTACCGGCAATTAGCAAAAGATGAGAGCGAGACGTTCATATCAGCAATACTGGAATGGATCTTTGCGCTACTCATTTTCCAGGGCATGCATTATTCAAAAGATGCCAGATCCATCAACAAGCTTCCACTTGAGACCATGTGGGCGTAGAAAACCAAACAGAAATCCAGAGGTGGCTTCATCTCCTGGGTGAAACGCTACATGATCGTAGGCGATTGCGGGTCTCCTAAGGATGGGTCTATCTTAACCCCCCTGCCTCCGTGTCGCCGGGAACGTTACTTTACTTCCATCACCCCGGCACCTCAACCCTCGGAAGATATCCCCATGCAGACTTCAAACACAGCCTGCATACTCGCATCAGTTCCCTCTTATCCAGCCTGTCAAGTGCACTCAACGTTAAGGGTAAATTAATAAATAAGCCCCCTGTTTACCCACTCACTCTTTTAGCGTGTAAATAAACATGTCTTAATCTTCTTGCTAATGAGCATTAGAGGGGGCCCGGGGTGGATTTGCTGGAGGTTCTTGCCCACGGAGCAGGAAAGGTTTGACAGAATGAAGCAAGAAAACTAATACGCCTGCATGTGCTTCACTCTGTTTCAAGCCTTCCAGATGCTTCTTGTGCTGCTGCTGCTTCAACTTCTGTGTGAGGTGTTTCCTCCTTACCTTCTTGCTCTTCTCTCTTTTTCTTTCAGTCCATCCCTCCATGTGTCTCTCGCCCACCGTTCAGCTGTCCTGAAATGGAGACAGACAGAAAGAGTAAGTTGAGAGCAGGGTTGGGTCATTTATGCAGGACGGTCAACTAGTCATCCAACCATCTATTTATTAGTGACTTTGACTAGCGGGTTTCTCATCTAGGCTGTTCAGGCTATCAGATAATATTCACTAATAACTATTTAGACATTGTTTTACCACATTAACATTCAGATCTAATTCCATTCTGGAGTCAAAAACATACTTAGCAAGACCTAACAATTTCCAATGGATGGAAGAGAGTCCCACCTAACAGTCTCACGAAAAATTGTGTTTTACTCAGAAATGCATTACACTTTGAAAGGTAAATGGACTGTGAATGCCTGATACACATCGAGTCCTCACTTCTATAAAAAAATTTTTTTAAAAAGCAGAATGAAAAACAAATCTTTGGTTAATAGACTGTCACTTGGAAAATTACAAACTGAATGTAACGCTCTGCTATGACACGTTTTATCTAAATGTTCTGTGAATAGAAGGTATGTTTAATTAAATATTCATTGTCAGTCATAATAATCAACCAACACATTAAAAATAAATAAATAAATAAATTGTTTCTTTAAAAGAAGCATTACTATATTATATTATATTATATTATATTATATTATATTATATTATATTATATTATATTATATTATATTATATTATATTATATTATATTATATTATATTATATTATATTATATTATATTATATTATATTATATTATATTATATTATATTATATTATATTATATTATATTATATTATATTATATTATATTATATTATATTATATTATATTATATTATATTATATTATATTATATTATATTATATTGTATTATATTATATTATCCAAATATAAATAACAAACAAACAAACAAACAAACAAATAAATAAATAAATAAAATAAACTCTTCATCTTTCAACAGGTTCTCATTTCATTTTACCTGCTGTGTTAATCAAGGCTGCATAAGCTATGGGTGGTTTGGCATTATATATACTGTATATATATATACATAATAGTTTAAATACTTACATTGTTTTTTTTTATTATATATATTAACATCAGAAACTGGGTATTGCTGTAATTAACTGTATATGATTAATAATCACTGCAATACACACAATACGAATTAACATATTATGTCTAAGTATTATGTGTAATGCATATTATGTGTAATGCAATTGTTCAGTTGCAACAAGAAGTTACAAACATTCCTAACCTTATGTCAAAACACTGTCAATGGTCACTCCACGCGGCGTGGTTTTTACTGATGCACACTCTATGGTATGTAATAACCTGCTGATTTGAGGTACACAGACACAGCGAGCAGATCTATGAGAAGGATGTCGTGTCTTGTGTGCTCTCAGCGGTGGATTGATTAGCAGGGCCGGCCCTGTTTGTCAAGGTAATGAGGTGAAGGTGAGGGGACACCCAGGGAGTGCGCTCCACCACCTCAGGGGACCCAAGAGGAGCTCAGCCCCACCTGCAACTGATTAGCTGCCAAGCCCAAAGAAAACACGTGCTGATGAGGATGGGGGGCTGGGCCGGCCTGCCCTCCCCACCAACATCACTCTATGGAGAAATGTGGGGGCAAGTCAAAGAACAAACATAGAAAAACAATTATTAAACACATCCTTAAAACAAGGCTGTTAATTGACTTAGCGGCAGTTGGAGAGCATGCTAGATCTGTGCTGAAAGCTAGTGAGCAGCCTTAAACTATCCTGTTAACTTTATGTGAAAAACTGTCAGATGTGGTTGCTAGAAATTCACTGTAATAAAATAATGTGATGGTGTTTTCAGGTATTATGTGATTGGTGCCGTTTATGTTACAACTTATTACCCTATATTTCATCAAGTAATGTTAATTAACAACCTAAGCTTCTAAGATCTGCTTTTTTACTTTCAAATAACCACTATAATAATATAAGTGGTAAAACAGAAAGCAAAAAAGCTCTTTTATGATCATTTGGAATGAGGATAAAAAGACAAAAAAAAACATGCAAATAAGTTTTAATAACATCAATTCAATATCTACTATTTCCTGACTATTATGAAATTCAAGATGGCCGCCCCTGCTGACGTCATAATATGCTAATTAGATGAGTATATTTACACCCCACATAAACTTTCGGTCATGCCCAACATTTTTCTAATTTACAGTAGATCTCTATCTTTAAGCTCTTTCAAGCCACAAGCTTTTGACATCTTGATGTTTTTTTCCAAAAAACCCTGGCACCTAAAGGGTTAAATAGCCCATCATTAAACACAACCAATGCTTCTACATAAATGGTGCACAGCTACATACACACAAAAACAAAACACCATTAGTCTAACATACGACACAAAAATAATGCAATAAACATGAACTAAATTAGGCACACATCTTACAGCAACACAAAACACCCTGAAACACCATAATGTACAGTATATTACGAATAACAAAAGGGACATTTTCCTTTTACTGTTTTTCACTGTAAATAATTTGATAATTTATAGTTTTTAATTGCAAAAAGCATACATTTGACAGTATTTTACAGTGAAGTTACATGTAATGCGATGTTAAACCACTTACATTTTTTCATTGCAAATTTCAGTATTTTTCTGTAAATATTTCAAAAATTTTTACAGTGTATCTTTTGCCTTAGACAGCTAACTTGTGCACTCTTTATGCAACGTAAACAGCTGATTCAACTCACTGACAGCTGATTTCAGAGCTTGGTGTTAGCACGTTGCTAAGCTAACTGTGAGATATTCTAATAAACATTAAAAAAAATAGCACGCTGTACACAAATATTGCGCAAAAATGCATAAAATAGTTTCTAAAGTGCATTTATTATCTACAAAGGTATCGGCTTGTGTGACTTTTTCTTTTTTTTTTTCACTGAACTTGCAGTGCATTCTGGGATTCATGTTTTGGAATACAAGAAAGCATCAGTTCTTTAGAGAATGGCCTCTGTGTACACAGAATTTGGTTTAATGTTGCTAAGCAGGCAGCTCACTCCATTTTGGAACAGAGCTGTTTTCCAGTTGAGACTCAGGATTTGGTAGAGGAGAAAATGCATGTTCTCTCTCACACACTGACAGACAGCTACAGACAGCTTAATTGTCTCAATAGTGTCTCCTCATGACCTCGGGTAAATCAGGTATAAGACAGCTAGCCCTGAAGAAGAATTTTCTCATGCTCTCTGTCACTCAATAACTGCAGCATGAGCCATAAATCTGAGTTTAGCGGCAGTTCACAGTGAATCATTACCTGTCCACTGAGCGGCCCGCATTAATGGCTGACTCTCTCTCTCTCTCTCATATCTTACACCTTCCCGCTCAGATTCCAGATAGATGTTTTCTCTGGGCTAGAGTGTGCTAAAGTGTGAGGTACTAGGCAAATACACATGCTGCTCTATTAGTCTGGCTGAAAGTCTTAATGAAATGTAAACATCCCTGATAAGATTCTTGCAGATGTAATCACACTGTGTACCCAATCAATACATACTATGCTAATGGATTGCACACACAGACAGTGTTTCATTAACATGCTCAATGTGATTCGGATTCCTATATCGAGAGGTGATTACTGGAAACGAGATTACTTAAGCTGTTATTGTTAAGTGTAAATTGGAAAACTAATAATTACACCTTGACGAAATGTTGCAGGTTTACAACAAATTAAGCTCTATCCACATCATTTGTGGCATAATTCATTACTACAGAAAATAATCAGAACTTGTCCCTTACTTAAAAAAGTAGAGATATTGCATTTACAGTAAGGTAGGGTACCTTACTGTAAATGCAATATCTCTACTTTGAAAGTTTGGAATAATTAAAATGTTTTAATGTTTAAAAAAAAAAGTCTCAGCAAAGCTGCATTTATTTGATAAAAAATACAGAAAAACTATAATATTGTGAAATATTGTTACAAAAAAAAATTTAAAATAAAAAAATAAACTATTTTCTATTTGAATATATTTTCAGATGTAATTCATTCCTGTGATGCAAAGCTGAATTTTCAGCAGCATTACTCCAGTCTTCAGTGTCACATGATCCAGAAAGTATTCTAATATGCTGATTGGCTGCTCAAGAAACTTTTAAAAAATGTATTCAAACAGACTAAACTGTACCAATATTTAACATAAAATGTGTTAAAATTGCTAAAAAGACAAAGTAGTAATAACAAATAAATAAATAAATAATATTTAGAGCAATTTATCATTATATTGCTAACATATTTAAATATCTATCTATCTATCCATCCATCCATCCATCCATCTATCTATCTATCATAGATACTCATATTTAAAGGGAAATAAATAAATAAGACCATTTTACAGGTCAAAATGTATAATTATGTTTTTAGGAAAATAGCTTGTCAACATTTCATTGTGCCACAAACACTGTAAATAGACCTTAAAAATCCTTTAATTGCATTCACTTTTAGATTTGGTTATTGTAGCCTGAAAATATTTGAACAGATTGCATAAAACCTACGAAAGAAATCCACGTCGAGCTCCACATTGTATTATTGGAGTATTATTTGAAAGACTCTCTTGTAGAAAATTAATTCCCATCTGAAGCTCCATAATCCACGCTTTAGAAATAATAATAAGCGCACAAAGAATCCTTAGGCCCGATACACGAGAAGGCGTGTTATTCTGGCTGATGGCCACCATTTCAGCTCTTTCTAAAGACTCATTCAATGGTGATTTGGAAATTAACTTTCGAACAGATGCACTAATTCCATTTGTACTCTGGAATGCCCGGGCACTATGTAACCCAAGCCCGGCCGGAGCTGGGATAAAGCCAGGGTAAAAGGTTACGCTCCGACTGCTGGAGACTAGAGTGTGCTCTATCTTCCTGTTAATCAATATGGCTGGGGGAATAATGGACATAATCAGTGAAAGCGATTCTACTTTTCATCTGCCCGCATTTGCCACAAGCCTCAGAGGGCACACCTGTTCCTAAATCCCTGCGAGTTTCCCTAAAGAAAGGAGTAAAATCATTATTGAGATATCGGAGCTCAAAGAGAAGAAAAACAAACCAGCGCAACAGGTTTGGGGTTTGTGATGTCCCATAACGTCATCTCAGCTTTGTAATGGAAATCAGTAAACGGTTGTAGCAGAGGAAACAGCTTTATACATATTACATTTAGGTAAATGTAATTACTCCTGATGGACGTATGGGCCTTTTAACGCACCAAACAAGAGTTCAAAGAGATTGCACGTAAAATCTGTTTAAAAAACTCCTTCTGTAGCTATTGATCATGAAAGTATTTGTGAAGGAGCTCTTTAATCATTTGTTTTACACTCTCTAATTTTACTATTACATTGTGTTTCCTTTAAGACGGCCTGTGATAATGAGTTGGGGGAAGGGGTTGCTTGTCCGCTGCCACTGTTTAACAAACTGCTTTGCTTGTTCTTGAGTTTGCAGTAATTACATCCACTGCAGGAGCTCCGCGCATCCACACCTCCATTAAAATAT